>NC_046979.1:305000-345000 GCF_009769545.1 Cyclopterus lumpus | reverse complement strand
TGTATCAGTACATGTATCAATACACATACCAATACATGTATCAATACACATACCAATACATGTATCAGTACATGTATCAATACACATACCAATACATGTATCAGTACACATACCAATACATGTATCAGTACACATACCAATACATGTATCAATACACATACCAATACATGTATCAATACACATACCAATACATGTATCAATACACATACCAATACATGTATCAGTACATGTATCAATACACATACCAATACATGTATCAATACACATACCAATACATGTACCAATACATGTATCAATACACATACCAATACATGTATCAGTACATGTATCAATACACATACCAATACACATACCAATACATGTATCAATACACATACCAATACACATATCAATACACATACCAATACATGTATCAATACACATACCAATACATGTATCAATACACATACCAATACATGTATCAATACACATACCAATACATGTATCAATACACATACCAATACATGTATCAATACACATACCAATACATGTATCAGTACATGTATCAATACATGTATCAATACACATACCAATACATGTATCAATACACATACCAATACATGTATCAGTACATGTATCAATACATGTATCAATACACATACCAATACATGTATCAGTACATGTATCAATACATGTATCAGTACATGTATCAATACACATACCAATACATGTATCAGTACATGTATCAATACACATACCAATACATGTATCAATACATGTATCAGTACATGTATCAATACACATACCAATACATGTATCAATACACATACCAATACATGTATCAATACACATACCAATACACATACCAATACATGTATCAATACACATACCAATACATGTATCAATACACATACCAATACACGTATCAATACATGTATCAATACATGTATCAATACACATACCAATACATGTATCAATACACATATCAATACACGTATCAATACACATACCAATACATGTATCAATACACATATCAATACATGTATCAGTACATGTATCAATACACATACCAATACATGTATCAATACACATACCAATACATGTATCAATACACATACCAATACATGTATCAATACACATACCAATACACGTATCAATACATGTATCAATACATGTATCAATACACATACCAATACATGTATCAATACACATATCAATACACGTATCAATACACATACCAATACATGTATCAATACACATATCAATACATGTATCAGTACATGTATCAATACACATACCAATACATGTATCAATACACATACCAATACATGTATCAATACACATACCAATACATGTATCAATACACATACCAATACACGTATCAATACATGTATCAATACATGTATCAATACACATACCAATACATGTATCAATACACATATCAATACACGTATCAATACACATACCAATACATGTATCAATACACATATCAATACACGTATCAATACACATACCAATACATGTATCAATACACATATCAATACACGTATCAATACACATACCAATACATGTATCGATACACATATCAATACACGTATCAATACACATACCAATACATGTATCAGTACATGTATCAATACATGTATCAATACACATACCAATACATGTATCAGTACATGTATCAATACATGTATCAGTACATGTATCAATACATGTATCAATACACATACCAATACATGTATCAATACACATACCAATACACGTATCAATACACATACCAATACATGTATCAATACACATACCAATACATGTATCAATACACATACCAATACATGTATCAGTACATGTATCAATACACATACCAATACATGTATCAATACACATACCAATACATGTATCAATACACATATCAATACACGTATCAATACACATACCAATACATGTATCAATACATGAATCAATACACGTATCAATACACATATCAATACACGTATCAATACACATACCAATACATGTATCAGTACATGTATCAATACATGTATCAATACACATACCAATACATGTATCAATACACATACCAATACATGTATCAATACACATACCAATACATGTATCAGTACATGTATCAATACATGTATCAATACACATACCAATACATGTATCAGTACATGTATCAATACATGTATCAATACACATACCAATACATGTATCAGTACATGTATCAATACATGTATCAGTACATGTATCAATACATGTATCAATACACATACCAATACATGTATCAATACACATACCAATACACATACCAATACATGTATCAGTACATGTATCAATACACATACCAATACATGTATCAATACACATATCAGTACATGTATCAATACACATACCAATACATGTATCAATACACATACCAATACATGTATCAATACACATACCAATACATGTATCAATACACATACCAATACACGTATCAATACACATACCAATACACATACCAATACATGTATCAATACACATACCAATACACGTATCAATACACATACCAATACATGTATCAATACACATACCAATACACATACCAATACATGTATCAATACACATACCAATACACGTATCAATACACATACCAATACATGTATCAATACACATACCAATACATGTATCAATACACATACCAATACATGTATCAATACACATACCAATACACGTATCAATACACATACCAATACACATACCAATACATGTATCAATACACATACCAATACATGTATCAATACATGTATCAATACACATACCAATACACATACCAATACATGTATCAATACACATACCAATACATGTATCAATACACATACCAATACATGTATCAATACACATACCAATACATGTATCAGTACATGTATCAATACACGTATCAATACACATACCAATACACATACCAATACATGTATCAGTACATGTATCAATACACGTATCAATACACATACCAATACATGTATCAATACACATACCAATACACGTATCAATACATGTATCAGTACATGTATCAATACACATACCAATACATGTATCAGTACATGTATCAATACACATACCAATACATGTATCAATACACATATCAGTACATGTATCAATACACATACCAATACATGTATCAATACACATACCAATACATGTATCAATACACATACCAATACACGTATCAATACACATACCAATACACATACCAATACACATACCAATACACATACCAATACATGTATCAATACACATACCAATACATGTATCAATACACATACCAATACATGTATCAATACACATACCAATACATGTATCAATACACATACCAATACATGTATCAATACACATACCAATACATGTATCAATACACATACCAATACACATACCAATACACATATCAATACACATACCAATACACATACCAATACATGTATCAATACACATACCAATACACATACCAATACACATACCAATACACATACCAATACACATACCAATACATGTACCAATACACATATCAATACACATACCAATACACATACCAATACACATACCAATACATGTATCAATACACATACCAATACACGTATCAATACACATACCAATACACATACCAATACACATACCAATACACATACCAATACATGTATCAATACACATACCAATACATGTATCAATACACATACCAATACATGTATCAATACACATATCAATACATGTATCAATACACATACCAATACACATACCAATACACATACCAATACACATACCAATACACATATCAATACACATATCAATACACATACCAATACACATACCAATACACATATCAATACACATACCAATACACATACCAATACATGTATCAATACACATACCCATACATGTATCAATACACATACCAATACATGTATCAATACACATACCAATACATGTATCAATACACATACCAATACATGTATCAATACACATACCAATACATGTATCAATACACATACCAATACACATACCAATACACATACCAATACACATACCAATACACATACCAATACATGTATCAGTACACATACCAATACATGTATCAGTACATGTATCAGTACACATACCAATAATGTATCAGTAGTATTGATACGTGTATTGATACATGTATCAGTACATGTACTGATACATGTATTGATACATGTATCAGTACATGTACTGATACATGTATCAATACATGTATCAGTACATGTGACAATACATGTATACACATACCAATACATGTAACAATACACATAGACACGTGTGTGTACGTGTGTGTGTGTGTGTGTGAGTGTGTGTGTGATCTATATATAGATGCGTGTATATATCTATGCTATATGTATACGTATCTATAAAGATCAGATCTACAGCTCTCCTGGAGACCAACCGAGCTCCAATAAAAAGCCCATATGTGACAGGAAGTAGAGTTTAGCATATGTGCTAACATTAGCTTCAATTGCTGTGAAAGTGATCAATGTGTTTGTTTTGTCAGATCATCAGAAGTTGGACCGCGAAGCTCGAATCTGTCGTTTACTGAAGCACCCAAACATCGGTGAGTACTACTACTAATACTACTATTAGTATAACTACGAATGCTGCTACTGTTAATACTACTATAACTACTTCTATTATTAGTACTATAAAAACGACTACTACTATTAGTACTACTATTAGTACTGCATTGTACATTTGATAAATACTAAAAATACCACAACAGAGAGGTAGTACTGATATGTTGATGATGATGAAGAAGTTGATGAAGATGATGTTGATGATGAAGATGATGATGATGATGATGAAGAAGAAGTTGATGGTGATGATGATGATGATGAAGAAGTTGATGATGATGATGATGATGATGATGAAGAAGTTGATGATGATGGTGATGATGATGATGAAGAAGTTGATGATGATGATGATGATGATGTTGATGGTGGTGATGATGATGGTGGTGACAACTTCCTATCTGACCTTCACAATAAAAGCCTCTTTCTTTAAAACCAAGTGCTTTATTAAACCCACACAAACTGAACCAGGATCAGTCCGATCTTTAAATATGACCTTACGTGGACCCACCCAGCCAATCAGGAGGCTGCAGCTGAACCCGTCGTCCAATCAAAGCTTTGTGTGGGCAGGTGATGCTCCACAGACACGGAGGAGTGTTACGCAACTGTATTGTGTGTGTGTGTGTGTGTGTGTGTGTGTGTGTGTGTGTGTGTGTGTGTGTGTGTGTGTGTGTGTGTGTGTGTGTGTGTGTGTGTGTGTGTGTGTGTGTGTGTGTGTGTGTGTGTGGGAGGGAGGAAGGAAGAAGAGAGGGTTTGATGCCTTCACCTAAGGACACTGTTGCCTAGCAACACTCTCACTCACACACACACCTGTGTGAAAGCACTACACAGTAACGCAGTGGGATTTGTTACACAACAAAGTTTCCACATTCAGACGTCTACGATCATCAAGTATTCAGATATATATATAACAAGTAGTACTTGTGCAAGTACCTTCCTGTCCGCTCTCATGGGTTAATCTCTTCATGTTTACTTCATGAATGATGTATTTGACGTGTGATGCCGTGTTAGCCTAGCTGAGCACGAAGCTTAGCGTCCTCACAGCTCAAATCTGATTGGCTCATGAGATTCTTTGTTTTTTGCAGTGCGGCTCCATGACAGCATCTCAGAGGAGCTCCATCATTACCTCATCTTTGACCTGTGAGTGGTGCTCCACACTGTTCTTTTAGAAATGAGTGTGTGATGTCACTTCCTGTTCCATGACCGTGTGTCCTGCTCTAAATGACGAGTGTGTGCTGTCACTTCCTGTTCCATGACCGTGTGTCCTGCTCTAAATGACATGCGTGTGATGTCACTTCCTGTTCCATGACCGTGTGTCCTGCTCTAAATGACGAGTGTGTGATGTCACTTCCTGTTCCATGACCGTGTGTCCTGCTCTAAATGACGTGTGTGTGATGTCACTTCCTGTTCCATGACCGTGTGTCCTGCTCTAAATGACGAGTGTGTGATGTCACTTCCTGTTCCATGACCGTGTGTCCTGCTCTAAATGACGTGTGTGTGATGTCACTTCCTGTTCCATGACCGTGTGTCCTGCTCTAAATGACGTGTGTGTGATGTCACTTCCTGTTCCATGACCGTGTGTCCTGCTCTAAATGACGAGTGTGTGATGTCACTTCCTGTTCCATGACCGTGTGTCCTGCTCTAAATGACGTGTGTGTGATGTCACTTCCTGTTCCATGACCGTGTGTCCTGCTCTAAATGACGAGTGTGTGATGTCACTTCCTGTTCCATGACCGTGTGTCCTGCTCTAAATGACGTGTGTGTGATGTCACTTCCTGTTCCATGACCGTGTGTCCTGCTCTAAATGACGAGTGTGTTATGTCACTTCCTGTTCCATGACCGTGTGTCCTGCTCTAAATGACGTGTGTGTGATGTCACTTCCTGTTCCATGACCGTGTGTCCTGCTCTAAATGACGAGTGTGTGATGTCACTTCCTGTTCCATGACCGTGTGTCCTGCTCTAAATGACGTGTGTGTGATGTCACTTCCTGTTCCATGACCGTGTGTCCTGCTCTAAATGACGAGTGTGTGCTGTCACTTCCTGTTCCATGACCGTGTGTCCTGCTATAAATGACGTGTGTGTGATGTCACTTCCTGTTCCATGACCGTGTGTCCTGCTATAAATGACGAGTGTGTGCTGTCACTTCCTGTTCCATGACCGTGTGTCCTGCCTTAAATGACGTGTGTGTGATGTCACTTCCTGTTCCATGACCGTGTGTCCTGCTATAAATGACGTGTGTGTGATGTCACTTCCTGTTCCATGACCGTGTGTCCTGCTATAAATGACGTGTGTGTGATGTCACTTCCTGTTCCATGACCGTGTGCCCTGCTCTAAATGACGAGTGTGTTATGTCACTTCCTGTTCCATGACCGTGTGTCCTGCTCTAAATGACGTGTGTGTGATGTCACTTCCTGTTCCATGACCGTGTGTCCTGCTCTAAATGACGTGTGTGTGATGTCACTTCCTGTTCCATGACCGTGTGTCCTGCTATAAATGACGAGTGTGTGCTGTCACTTCCTGTTCCATGACCGTGTGTCCTGCTCTAAATGACATGCGTGTGATGTCACTTCCTGTTCCATGACCGTGTGTCCTGCTATAAATGACGTGTGTGTGATGTCACTTCCTGTTCCATGACCGTGTGCCCTGCTCTAAATGACGAGTGTGTTATGTCACTTCCTGTTCCATGACCGTGTGTCCTGCTCTAAATGACGTGTCTGTGATGTCACTTCCTGTTCCATGACCGTGTGTCCTGCTCTAAATGACGAGTGTGTGATGTCACTTCCTGTTCCATGACCGTGTGTCCTGCTCTAAATGACGTGTGTGTGATGTCACTTCCTGTTCCATGACCGTGTGTCCTGCTATAAATGACGAGTGTGTGCTGTCACTTCCTGTTCCATGACCGTGTGTCCTGCTCTAAATGACATGCGTGTGATGTCACTTCCTGTTCCATGACCGTGTGTCCTGCTATAAATGACGTGTGTGTGATGTCACTTCCTGTTCCATGACCGTGTGCCCTGCTCTAAATGACGAGTGTGTTATGTCACTTCCTGTTCCATGACCGTGTGTCCTGCTCTAAATGACGTGTGTGTGATGTCACTTCCTGTTCCATGACCGTGTGTCCTGCTATAAATGACGAGTGTGTGATGTCACTTCCTGTTCCATGACCGTGTGTCCTGCTCTAAATGACGTGCGTGTGATGTCACTTCCTGTTCCATGACTATGTGTCCTGCTCTTCGTCTCTCAGGGTAACGGGCGGAGAGCTCTTTGAAGATATCGTAGCCAGAGAATATTACAGTGAAGCTGACGCCAGGTAAGAAATACACATGAAAAATGTGCCACACATGACCTCTCACCCCTGACCTCTGTCTCTCTGTGAACAGTCACTGTATCCAGCAGATTTTGGAGGCGGTGCTACATTGTCACCAGATGGGCGTCGTCCACCGAGACCTCAAGGTACCAGTCTGGTAGCAGTTAGCATGTTAACATCTTTCATGTAAACCAATGGGCAAAGTTAGCATCTCTCATGTACACCAATGGGAAGAGTTAGCATGTTAGCATATTTCATGTACACCAATGGGCAGAGTTAGCATGTTAGCATATTTCATGTAAACCAATGGGCAGAGTTAGCATCTCTCATGTACACCAATGGGTAGAGTTAGCATGTTAGCATATTTCATGTAAACCAATGGGCAGAGTTAGCATCTCTCATGTACACCAATGGGTAGAGTTAGCATGTTAGCATATTTCATGTAAACCAATGGGCAGAGTTAGCATCTCTCATGTACACCAATGGGCAGAGTTAGCATGTTAGCATATTTCATGTAAACCAATGGGCAGAGTTAGCATCTCTCATGTACACCAATGGGCAGAGTTAGCATGTTAGCTTCTCCTCTGTGTCTCCAGCCAGAGAACCTGCTACTGGCCTCGAAGTCGAAAGGAGCGGCGGTGAAACTGGCTGACTTCGGCCTGGCCATCGAGGTGGAGGGAGACCAGCA
Source organism: Cyclopterus lumpus (assembly GCF_009769545.1). Taxonomy (NCBI): domain Eukaryota; kingdom Metazoa; phylum Chordata; class Actinopteri; order Perciformes; family Cyclopteridae; genus Cyclopterus; species Cyclopterus lumpus. The sequence continues at coordinate 336,416 of NC_046979.1, read as the reverse complement.
GGCCTGGTTTGGTAAGACCCCACATATACTAACTATAAACCTGAACCAATTCAATTTTCAATTCAGTTCAGTTTATTTTGTATAGCCCAATATCACAAATTACAAATTTGCCTCAGAGGGCTTTACAATCTATACACATACGACATCCCTGACCTTTGACCTCACATCAGAAAAAAACAGACCCATAAACCTGAATCAGACCTGTAAACCTGAACCAGCTCTAACTATAAACCTGAACCAGCTCTAACTATAAACCTGAACCAGCTCTAACTATGAACCTGAACCAGCCCTAACTATAAACCTGAACCAGCCCTAACTATAAACCTGAACCAGCCCTAACTATAAACCTGAACCAGCCCTAACTATAAACCTGAGCCAACCCTGTAAACCTGAACCAGACCTGTAAACCTGAACCAGCTCTAACTATAAACCTGAACCATCACTAACTATAAACCTGAACCAGCTCTAACTATAAACCTGAACCAGCTCTAACTATAAACCCGAACCATCACTAACTATAAACCTGAACCAGCCCTAACTATAAACCTGAACCAGCCCTAACTATAAACCTGAGCCAGCCCTAACTATAAACCTGAACCAGACCTGTAATATTGAACCAGACCTGTAAACCTGAACCAGCTCTAACTATAAACCTGAACCAGCTCTAACTATAAACCTGAACCAGCTCTAACTATAAACCTGAACCAGCCCTAACTATAAACCTGAACCAGCCCTAACTATAAACCTGAACCAGACCTGTAAACCTGAACCAGACCGGTAAACCTGAACCAGCTCTAACTATAAACCTGAACCAGCTCTAACTATGAACCTGAACCAGCCCTAACTATAAACCTGAACCAGTCATTTTTGTGTGTGTGTGTGTGTGTGTGTGTGTGTGTGTGTGTGTGTGTGTGTGTGTGTGTGTGTGTGTGTGTGTGTGTGTGTGTGTGTGTGTGTGTGTGTGTGTGTGTGTGTGTGCGTTTACAGGCTTTGCGGGGACCCCTGGTTATCTGTCTCCAGAGGTTTTGAGGAAGGACCCTTATGGCAAAGCCGTCGACCTTTGGGCCTGTGGTCAGATCACATTCCACTTCTACTCGACTACTGTTTCCTTGTTTCCTTGTTTCCTCTCCTCTCTCATGTGTTTTTGTCTCAGGTGTCTCTCTCTCTCCCCCAGGTGTGATTCTCTACATCTTATTGGTCGGTTATCCTCCGTTCTGGGATGAAGATCAACATCGTCTCTACCAGCAGATCAAAGCTGGAGCCTATGATGTAGGTCACATGACCTTCTCCCCCCCATCCCCCTCCTCCTCATCGTCCTCTCTTCAAACTCAGATATTTGTCTTTTATTGAGATTTATTTAATTTTTTTGGAGTAATTAAATGGAGTTATTAAATACTATTCTCCCCCCCCCCCGTCGATAGTTTCCTTCCCCTGAATGGGACACCGTGACTCCTGAAGCCAAAGATCTCATAAATAAGATGTTGACCATCAATCCGTCTAAAAGGATCACAGCAGCCGAGGTGCTCAAACACCCCTGGATCTCTGTAAGGCTCTCTGTGTATTTATACACTGAATATGTGTGCGTATATATATATCTAAGTATGTGTGTACAGTATACATGTTTACTATGGTGACGATGTTTCCTCTTCCTCTCAGCATCGCTCCACGGTGGCGTCCTGTATGCACAGACAGGAGACGGTCGAGTGTCTGAAGAAGTTCAATGCAAGGAGGAAACTCAAGGTAGGTCACATGTCTCATGTCAGAGGTCACATGTCAGAGGTCACATGTCTCATGTTGGAGGTCACACGTCTCATGTTAAAGGTCACACGTCTCATGTTAAAGGTCACACGTCTCGTGTTAAAGGTCACACGTCTCATGTTAAAGGTCACACGTCTCATGTTAAAGGTCACACGTCTCATGTTAAAGGTCACACGTCTCGTGTTAAAGGTCACACGTCTCATGTTAAAGGTCACACGTCTCGTGTTAAAGGTCACACGTCTCATGTTAAAGGTCACACGTCTCGTGTTAAAGGTCACACGTCTCATGTTAAAGGTCACACGTCTCATGTTAAAGGTCACACGTCTCATGTTAAAGGTCACACGTCTCATGTTAAAGGTCACACGTCTCATGTTAAAGGTCACACGTCTCATGTTAAAGGTCACACGTCTCATGTTAAAGGTCACATGTCTCATGTTAAAGGTCACACGTCTCATGTTAAAGGTCACATGTCTCATGTTAAAGGTCACATGTCTCATGTTAAAGGTCACACGTCTCATGTTAAAGGTCACATGTCTCATGTTAAAGGTCACACGTCTCGTGTTAAAGGTCACATGTCTCATGTTAAAGGTCACACGTCTCATGTTAAAGGTCACATGTCTCATGTTAGAGGTCACACGTCTCATGTTAAAGGTCACATGTCTCATGTTAAAGGTCACACGTCTCGTGTTAAAGGTCACATGTCTCATGTTAAAGGTCACATGTCTCATGTTAAAGGTCACACGTCTCATGTTAAAGGTCACATGTCTCATGTTAAAGGTCACACGTCTCGTGTTAAAGGTCACATGTCTCATGTTAAAGGTCACACGTCTCATGTTAAAGGTCACATGTCTCATGTTAGAGGTCACACGTCTCATGTTAGAGGTCACACGTCTCATGTTAAAGGTCACATGTCTCATGTTAAAGGTCACACGTCTCATGTTAAAGGTCACACGTCTCGTGTTAAAGGTCACACGTCTCATGTTAAAGGTCACATGTCTCATGTTAAAGGTCACACGTCTCATGTTAAAGGTCACATGTCTCATGTTAGAGGTCACATGTCTCATGTTAAAGGTCACACGTCTCATGTTAAAGGTCACATGTCTCATGTTAAAGGTCACATGTCTCATGTTAAAGGTCACACGTCTCATGTTAAAGGTCACACGTCTCATGTTAGAGGTCACACGTCTCATGTTAAAGGTCACATGTCTCATGTTAGAGGTCACACGTCTCATGTTAAAGGTCACACGTCTCATGTTAAAGGTCACATGTCTCATGTTAGAGGTCACACGTCTCATGTTAAAGGTCACATGTCTCATGTTAAAGGTCACATGTCTCATGTTAAAGGTCACATGTCTCATGTTAGAGGTCACACGTCTCATGTTAAAGGTCACATGTCTCATGTTAAAGGTCACATGTCTCATGTTAGAGGTCACACGTCTCATGTTAAAGGTCCTAATAGTCCTCCCTCTCTCCCTCATTGTCTTCCTTTTTTCTTCCTTCCTTCCTCCCTCTGTTCCTTTTAATTCTTCCTTTCCTTCCTTCCTCCCTTCCTTTACTTCCTCCTGTCCTCCCTCCCTTCATATCTTCCTTCCTTACGCCTTTCCTATCTACCTTTCTTTGGTAATTCCTTCCCTCATCTCTTTTCTCCCCTCCTTTCCAACCTCCCTTCCTTCCTATATTCCTTGTCTCCTTTCCTTCAGGGAGCCATCTTGACCACCATGTTGGCCACCAGGAATTTCTCCGGTAAGATAATCAGCTGCTCTGATCTCTGAGGGTTTGACCTTTTGACCTTTTGAACTGTTTGTGTCTCAGTAGCAGAGCCGACCAATCAGCTGTCGGCTTCCACACAATTATCAGGTTAACGCTGTGTGTGTGTGTGTGTGTGTGTGTGTGTGTGTGTGTGTGTGTGTGTGTGTGTGTGTGTGTGTGTGTGTGTGTGTGTGTGTGTGTGTGTGTGTGTGTGTGTGTGTGTGTGTGTGTGTGTGTGTGTGTGTGTGTGTGCACGCAGCAGCAGCTGTCATAAACCCATTTAGGATACCAGAGACTATAAATATCACCCAGACGGACATTAAACTTGTTTGTTGATGATTAAATGTTCATATTAATATCAGTGACATCAGAGTGAACATACAGGAACGTGTTTCTCTCGCCAACTGTCTCACCTTCAACCTAAATCTGTCCTCAAGTGGCTCTGAGTGACCAGCACCTGTCTGTCTGCCTGTCTGTCTGTATTCAGACAGTCAGTCACAGGCAGGAATCAGTTTTGGATTTCTTCTTTTAGTTTAATTTCTAATCTTTTTCCAATTTTTATATTCTTTGGTATTTCTTCTTTTATTGTTAAGTACTTCCTGTCAGTTTGCCAGAGGGCACGTAGGCAGCGGTTGTGGGAGCAATGCCGTGGCTCCTTTTCACCACGTTTGTTCCTTTCTTTCTGACTCTGGTGCTTCTTCTTCTCTTGGTCCTCATCCCTCGTTCAGGAGGGAAGAGCGGCAACAAGAAGGCCGACGGCGTCAAGGTAACGTCTGCTGGTTGTTGTTGTTTACCTTGTTGTTGTTGTTTACCTGTCAGGCTGGCTACTGGTGTACGGGGCGGCATCGAATGCTCTCACAGCTTCACACGCTCAAACGTTTCATATCAGCTTGAAGAAACAAGTTGTTCATGCTCTAGTGTCCATGATTGGCTCGCAGGAGATAAAACCCTGATCAGCCCTTTGTTGTTGTTGTTGTTGTTGTTGTTGTTGTAGGAATCATCTGAGAGCACAAACACCACCATCGAGGATGAAGACACCAGAGGTACACACACACACACACACACACACACACACACACACACTTTCATACACAGAAACACACACATTAAAAATAAAGGATTCTCAGCTAAAAGAATGACAAAAAATAAGACCTGTCTGTCTGCCTTTCTTTCTGCATGTCTGTCTGCCTGTTTGCCTGTGTCTGTCTGCCTGTCTGCCTGTCTGTCTGTCTTTCTGCATGTCTGTCTGTCTGTCTGCCTGTCTGCCTGTGTCTGTCGGCATGTCTGTCTGTCTGCCTGTCTGTCTGCCTGTCTTTCTGCATGTCTGTCTGTCTGTCTGCCTGTCTGCCTGTGTCTGTCTGCATGTCTGTCTGTCTGCCTGTCTGCCTGTGTCTGTCTGCATGTCTGTCTGTCTGCCTGTCTGCCTGTGTCTGTCTGCCTGTCTTTCTGCATGTCTGCCTGTCTGCCTGTCTGCCTGTCTGTCTGTCTGTCTGTCTGCCTGTCTGCCTGTGTCTGTCTGCATGTCTGTCTGTCTTTCTGCATGTCTGTCTGTCTGTCTGCCTGTCTGCCTGTGTCTGTCTGCATGTCTGTCTGTCTGCATGTCTGTCTGCCTGTCTTTCTGCATGTCTGCCTGTCTGTCTGTCTGCCTGTCTGCCTGTGTCTGTCTGCATGTCTGTCTGTCTGCATGTCTGTCTGCCTGTCTTTCTGCATGTCTGCCTGTCTGTCTGTCTGCCTGTCTGTCTGCCAGTGAGGAAACAGGACATCATTAAAGTGACAGAGCAGCTCATCGAGGCGATCAGCAACGGAGACTTTGAGAGTTACACGTAAGTAACAAAAGACTCTTATTGTGGAAGTCCCTTCCCCTGTTTAAAGAGCCTGACAGTGAACATGATAGGACTCTTATTGTGAAAAACAAATGTCATCTTTCTTTCCTCTCAGTAAACCTGTCTGTCTTCTCATTAAACCTGTCTGTCCCCTCAGTAAACCTGTCTGTCCCCTCAGTAAACCTGTCTGTCCCCTCAGTAAACCTGTCTGGCCTCTCAGTAAACCTGTCTGTCCCCTCAGTAAACCTGTCTAGCCTCTCAGTAAACCTGTCTGGCCCCTCAGTAAACCTGTCTAGCCTCTCAGTAAACCTGTCTGTCTTCTCAGTAAACCTGTCTGTCCCCTCAGTAAACCTGTCTGTCCCCTCAGTAAACCTGTCTGGCCTCTCAGTAAACCTGTCTGTCCTCTCAGTAAACCTGTCTGTCTTCTCATTAAACCTGTCTGTCCCCTCAGTAAACCTGTCTGTCCCCTCAGTAAACCTGTCTGTCCCCTCAGTAAACCTGTCTGGCCTCTCAGTAAACCTGTCTGTCCCCTCAGTAAACCTGTCTAGCCTCTCAGTAAACCTGTCTGGCCCCTCAGTAAACCTGTCTAGCCTCTCAGTAAACCTGTCTGTCCCCTCAGTAAACCTGTCTGTCCCCTCAGTAAACCTGTCTGGCCTCTCAGTAAACCTGTCTGTCCCCTCAGTAAACCTGTCTGGCCCCTCAGTAAACCTGTCTAGCCTCTCAGTAAACCTGTCTGTCCTCTCAGTAAACCTGTCTGTCTTCTCAGTAAACCTGTCTGTCCCCTCAGTAAATCTGTCTGTCCTCTCAGTAAACCTGTCTGGCCTCTCAGTAAACCTGTCTGTCTCCTCAGTAAACCTGTCTGTCCTCTCAGTAAACCTGTCTGGCCTCTCAGTAAACCTGTCTGTCTTCTCAGTAAACCTGTCTCTCTTCTCAGTAAACCTGTCTGTCCTCTCAGTAAACCTGTCTGGCCTCTCAGTAAACCTGTCTGTCCTCTCAATAAACATGTCTGTCCCCTCAGTAAACCTGTCTGTCTCCTCAATAAACCTGTCTGTCTCCTCAATAAACCTCTCTGTCTGTCTCCTCAGTAAACATGTCTGTCTCCTCAATAAACCTGTCTGTCTCCTCAATAAACCTCTCTGTCTGTCTCCTCAGTAAACCTGTCTGTCTCCTCAGTAAACCTGTCTGTCCCCTCAGTAAACCTGTCTGTCTCCTCAATAAACCTGTCTGTCTGTCTCCTCAGTAAACCTTTCTGTCTCCTCAGTAAACCTGTCTGTCCCCTCAGTAAACCTGTCTGTCTCCTCAGTAAACATGTCTCTCTTCTCAGTAAACATGTCTCTCTTCTCAGTAAACATGTCTCTCTTCTCAGTAAACCTGTCTCTCTTCTCAGTAAACCTGTCTGTCTCCTCAATAAACCTCTCTGTCTGTCCCCTCAGTAAACCTGTCTCTCTTCTCAGTAAACCTGTCTGTCTCCTCAATAAACCTGTCTGTCTACTCAGTAAAATGTGTGACCCGGCTGTCACGGCGTTCGAGCCTGAGGCGTTGGGGAATCTGGTCGAAGGCCTTGACTTCCACCGCTTTTATTTTGAAAACTGTGAGTTGAACCAAACTTCTTGCATGATGAACTATCTCACTATACTTTTTGAATGATTATAACTGATAACAGGAACATCTCATTACATATAATCTTCAGTCTTCAGTCATACTTCCTGTGGTCATTGTCTTTCCCTTTCCGATGAAGTTCCTCTGTCTGTCCTCAGTGTGGTCGAAGAACAGTAAACCGGTCCACACCACCATCCTGAACCCTCACATCCACCTAGTTGGAGAGGAGGCCGCCTGCATCGCTTACATAAGAGTCACTCAGTATATAGACTCCAATGGGACGCCTCGCACCGCCCAATCAGAAGAGACCAGGGTGTGGCACCGTCGTGATGGGAAGTGGCAGATTGTCCATTTCCACCGCTCAGGATCCCCATCCACGCTCAGCAAGTAAGAACAGGTCAGAGACCAGTTTTAAAAAAACATGAGAGTTCAGTTTAAAAACAACTCAGAGATGGATTTAAACACAGGTCAGAGACCTTACATATATAGAGATATATAGATAAGGTTAGGTGATACTCCTGACTCTGGAACTGCCTTAAGGTTAGCTGGTACCTCTGACTCTGGAACTGGCTTAAGGTTAGCTGGTACCTCTGACTCTAGAACTGGCTTAAGGTTAGCTGGTAACTCTGACTCTGGAACTGGTTTAAGGTTAGCTGGTACCTCTGACTCTGGAACTGGCTTAAGGTTAGCTGGTACCTCTGACTCTAGAACTGACTTAAGGTTAGCTGATCCCTCTGACTCTGGAACTGCCTTAAGTTTAGCTGGTACCTCTGACTCTGGAACTGGTTTAAGGTTAGCTGGTACCTCTGACTCTGGAACTGCCTTAAGTTTAGCTGGTACCTCTGACTCTGGACCTGGCTTAAGGTTAGCTGGTACCTTCTTACTCTGGAACTGCCTTAAGGTTAGCTGGTACCTCTGACTCTGGAACTGCCTTAAGGTTAGCTGGCACCTCTGACTCTGGAACTGCCTTAAGTTTAGCTGGTACCTCTGACTCTGGAACTGGCTTAAGGTTAGCTGGTACCTTCTTACTCTGGAACTGCCTTAAGGTTAGCTGGTACCTCTGACTCTGGAACTGCCTTAAGGTTAGCTGGTACCTTCTTACTCTGGAACTGCCTTAAGGTTAGCTGGTCCCTCTGACTCTGGAACTGCCTTAAGGTAAGCTGATCCCTCTGACTCTGGAACTGCCTTAAGGTTAGCTGGTACCTCTGACTCTGGAACTGCCTTAAGTTTAGCTGGTACCTCTGACTCTGGAACTGGCTTAAGGTTAGCTGGTACCTCTGACTCTGGAACTGGTTTACAGTAAGCTGGTATCTCTGACTCTGGAACTGCCTTAAGGTTAGCTGGTACTCCTGACTCTGGAATTGGCTTAAGGTTAGCTGGTACCTCTGACTCTAGAACTGGCTTAAGGTTAGCTGGTACCTCTGACTCTAGAACTGGCTTAAGGTTAGCTGGTACCTCTGACTCTGGAACTGGTTTACGGTTAGCTGGTACCTCTGACTCTGGAACTGCCTTAAGGTTAGCTGGTACCTCTGACTCTGGAACTGGCTTAAGGTTAGCTGGTACTTCTGACTCTGGAACTGGTTTACGGTTAGCTGGTACCTCTGACTCTGGAACTGCCTTAAGGTTAGCTGGTACCTCTGACTCTGGAACTGGCTTAAGGTTAGCTGGTACCTTTTTACTATGGAACTACCATAAGGTTAGCTGGTACCTCTGACTCTGGAACTGCCTTAAGGTTAGCTGGTACCTCTGACTCTGGAACTTGCTCAAGATTAGCTGGTACTCCTGACTCTGGAATTGCCTTAAGGTTAGCTGGTACCTCTGACTCTGGAACTTGCTCAAGGTTAGCTGGTACCTTTTTACTCTGGAACTGCCTTAAGGTTAGCTGGTACCTCTGACTCTGGAACTGCCTTAAGGTTAGCTGGTACCTCTGACTCTGGAACTGGCTTAAGGTTAGCTGGTACCTTTTTACTCTGGAACTGCCGTAAGGTTAGCTGGTACCTCTGATTCTGGAACTGCCTTAAGGTTAGCTGGTACCTCTGACTCTGGAACTTGCTCAAGGTTAGCTGGTACTCCTGACTCTGGAATTGGCTTAAGGTTAGCTGGTACCTCTGACTCTGGAACAGGCGTAAGGTTAGCTGGTACCTCTGACTCTGGAACTGGCTTAAGGTTAGCTGGTACCCCTGACTCTGGAACTGGCTTACGGTTAGCTGGTACCTCTGACTCTGGAACTGATTTAAGGTTAACTGGTACCATCTTACTCTGGAATTGCCTTAAGGTTAGCTGGTCCCTCTGACTCTGGAACTGATTTAAGGTTAGCTGGTACCTCTGACTCTGGATCTGGTTTACGGTTAGCTGGTACCTCTGACTCTGGAACTGCCTTAAGGTTAGCTTTGACCACTGACTCTGGAACTGCCTTAAGGTTAGCTGGTATTCCTGACTCTGGAACTGTCTTAAGGTTAGCTGGTATTCCTGACTCTGGAACTGGCTTAAGGTTAGCTGGTACCTCTGACTCTGGAACTGGTTTACGGTTAGCTGGTACCTTCTTACTCTGGAACTGCCTTAAGGTTAGCTGGTACCTCTAACTCTGGAACTGCCTTAAGGTTAGCTGGTACCTTTTTACTATGGAACTACCATAAGGTTAGCTGGTACCTCTGACTCTGGAACTGGCTTAAGGTTAGCTGGTACCTTTTTACTATGGAACTACCATAAGGTTAGCTGGTACCTCTGACTCTGGAACTGCCTTAAGGTTAGCTGGTACCTCTGACTCTGGAACTTGCTCAAGATTAGCTGGTACTCCTGACTCTGGAATTGCCTTAAGGTTAGCTGGTACCTCTGACTCTGGAACTTGCTCAAGGTTAGCTGGTACCTTTTTACTCTGGAACTGCCGTAAGGTTAGCTGGTACCTCTGACTCTGGAACTGCCTTAAGGTTAGCTGGTACCTCTGACTCTGGAACTGCCTTAAGGTTAGCTGGTACCTCTGACTCTGGAACTGCCTTAAGTTTAGCTGGTACCTCTGACTCTGGAACTGGCTTAAGGTTAGCTGGTACCTCTGACTCTGGAACTGGTTTACAGTAAGCTGGTACCTCTGACTCTGGAACTGCCTTAAGGTTAGCTGGTACTCCTGACTCTGGAATTGGCTTAAGGTTAGCTGGTACCTCTGACTCTAGAACTGGCTTAAGGTTAGCTGGTACCTCTGACTCTAGAACTGGCTTAAGGTTAGCTGGTACCTCTGACTCTGGAACTGGTTTACGGTTAGCTGGTACCTCTGACTCTGGAACTGCCTTAAGGTTAGCTGGTACCTCTGACTCTGGAACTGGCTTAAGGTTAGCTGGTACTTCTGACTCTGGAACTGGTTTACGGTTAGCTGGTACCTCTGACTCTGGAACTGCCTTAAGGTTAGCTGGTACCTCTGACTCTGGAACTGGCTTAAGGTTAGCTGGTACCTTTTTACTATGGAACTACCATAAGGTTAGCTGGTACCTCTGACTCTGGAACTGCCTTAAGGTTAGCTGGTACCTCTGACTCTGGAACTTGCTCAAGATTAGCTGGTACTCCTGACTCTGGAATTGCCTTAAGGTTAGCTGGTACCTCTGACTCTGGAACTTGCTCAAGGTTAGCTGGTACCTTTTTACTCTGGAACTGCCGTAAGGTTAGCTGGTACCTCTGACTCTGGAACTGCCTTAAGGTTAGCTGGTACCTCTGACTCTGGAACTGGCTTAAGGTTAGCTGGTACCTTTTTACTCTGGAACTGCCGTAAGGTTAGCTGGTACCTCTGATTCTGGAACTGCCTTAAGGTTAGCTGGTACCTCTGACTCTGGAACTTGCTCAAGGTTAGCTGGTACTCCTGACTCTGGAATTGGCTTAAGGTTAGCTGGTACCTCTGACTCTGGAACAGGCGTAAGGTTAGCTGGTACCTCTGACTCTGGAACTGGCTTAAGGTTAGCTGGTACCCCTGACTCTGGAACTGGCTTACGGTTAGCTGGTACCTCTGACTCTGGAACTGATTTAAGGTTAACTGGTACCATCTTACTCTGGAATTGCCTTAAGGTTAGCTGGTCCCTCTGACTCTGGAACTGATTTAAGGTTAGCTGGTACCTCTGACTCTGGATCTGGTTTACGGTTAGCTGGTACCTCTGACTCTGGAACTGCCTTAAGGTTAGCTTTGACCACTGACTCTGGAACTGCCTTAAGGTTAGCTGGTATTCCTGACTCTGGAACTGTCTTAAGGTTAGCTGGTATTCCTGACTCTGGAACTGGCTTAAGGTTAGCTGGTACCTCTGACTCTGGAACTGGTTTACGGTTAGCTGGTACCTTCTTACTCTGGAACTGCCTTAAGGTTAGCTGGTACCTCTAACTCTGGAACTGCCTTAAGGTTAGCTGGTACTCCTGACTCTGGAACTGGCTTAAGGTTAGCTGGTACCTCTGACTCTGGAACTTGCTCAAGGTTAGCTGGTACCTCTGACTCTGGAACTGGCTTAAGGTTAGCTGGTACTCCTGACTCTGGAACTAGCTTAAGGTTAGCTGGTACCTCTGACTCTGGAACTGGCTTAAGGTTAGCTGGTACCTCTAACTCTGGAACTGCCTTAAGGTTAGCTGGTACTCCTGACTCTGGAACTGGCTTAAGGTGAGCTGGTACCACTGACTCTGGAACTGGCTTAACGTTAGCTGGTACCTCTGACTCTATAACTGGCTTAAGATTAGCTGGTAGTCCTGACTCTGGAACTGGCTTAAGGTGAGCTGGTACCACTGACTCTGGAACTGGCTTAACGTTAGCTGGTACCTCTGACTCTATAACTGGCTTAACGTTAGCTGGTATTCCTGACTCTATAACTGGCTTAAGGTTAGCTGGTACCTCTGACTCTGGAACTGGCTTAAGGTTAGCTGGTACCTCTGACTCTAGAACTGGTTTAAGATTAGCTGGTAGTCCTGACTCTGGAACTGGCTTAAGGTGAGCTGGTACCACTGACTCTGGAACTGGCTTAACGTTAGCTGGTACCTCTGACTCTATAACTGGCTTAAGATTAGCTGGTAGTCCTGACTCTATAACTGGCTTAAGGTGAGCTGGTACCTCTGACTCTATAACTGGCTTAAGGTGAGCTGGTACCTCTGACTCTATAACTAGCTTAAGGTTAGCTGGTACCTCTGACTCTATAACTGGTTTAAGATTAGCTGGTAGTCCTGACTCTGGAACTGGCTTAACGTTAGCTGGTATTCCTGACTCTATAACTGGCTTAAGGTGAGCTGGTACCTCTGACTCTATAACTGGCTTAACGTTAGCTGGTATTCCTGACTCTATAACTGGCTTAAGGTGAGCTGGTACCTCTGACTCTATAACTGGCTTAAGGTGAGCTGGTACCTCTGACTCTATAACTGGCTTAAGGTTAGCTGGTACCTCTGACTCTATAACTGGCTTAAGGTTAGCTGGTACCTCTGACTCTATTACTGGCTTAAGGTTAGCTGGTACCTCTGACTCTATAACTGCCTTAACGTTAGCTGGTACCTCTGACTCTATAACTGGCTTAAGGATAGCTGGTACCTCTGACTCTATAACTGGCTTAAGGTTAGCTGGTACCTCTGACTCTATAACTGGCTTAAGGATAGCTGGTACCTCTGACTCTATAACTGGCTTAAGGTTAGCTGGTACCTCTGACTCTATAACTGGCTTAAGGTTAGCTGGTACCTCTGACTCTATAACTAGCTTAAGGTTAGCTGGTACCTCTGACTCTATAACTGGCTTAAGGTTAGCTGGTACCTCTGACTCTATAACTAGCTTAAGGTTAGCTGGTACCTCTGACTCTATAACTGGCTTAAGGTGAGCTGGTACCTCTGACTCTATAACTGCCTTAACGTTAGCTGGTACCTCTGACTCTGGAACTGGCTTAAGGTTAGCTGGTACCTCTGACTCTGGACCTGGCTTAAGGTTAGCTGGTACCTCTGACTCTATAACTGGCTTAAGGTGAGCTGGTACCTCTGACTCTATAACTGGCTTAAGGTGAGCTGGTACCTCTGACTCTATAACTGGCTTAAGGTTAGCTGGTACCTCTGACTCTGGAACTGGCTTAAGGTTAGCTGGTACCTCTGACTCTATAACTGGCTTAAGGATAGCTGGTACCTCTGACTCTGGAACTGGCTTAAGGTGAGCTGGTACCTCTGACTCTGGAACTGGCTTAAGGTGAGCTGGTACCTCTGACTCTATAACTGGCTTAAGGTGAGCTGGTACCTCTGACTCTATAACTGGCTTAAGGTTAGCTGGTACCTCTGACTCTATAACTGGCTTAAGGTTAGCTGGTACCTCTGACTCTATAACTGGCTTAAGGTTAGCTGGTACCTCTGACTCTATAACTGGCTTAAGGTTAGCTGGTACCTCTGACTCTATAACTGCCTTAACGTTAGCTGGTACCTCTGACTCTATAACTGGCTTAAGGATAGCTGGTACCTCTGACTCTATAACTGGCTTAAGGTTAGCTGGTACCTCTGACTCTATAACTGTCTTAAGGTTAGCTGGTACCTCTGACTCTATAACTAGCTTAAGGTTAGCTGGTACCTCTGACTCTATAACTGGCTTAAGGTTAGCTGGTACCTCTGACTCTATAACTAGCTTAAGGTTAGCTGGTATCTCTGACTCTATAACTGGCTTAAGGTTAGCTGGTACCTCTGACTATAACTAGCTTAAGGTTAGCTGGTACCTCTGACTCTATAACTGGCTTAAGGTGAGCTGGTACCTCTGACTCTATAACTAGCTTAAGGTTAGCTGGTACCTCTGACTCTATAACTAGCTTAAGGTTAGCTGGTACCTCTGACTCTATAACTGGCTTAAGGTGAGCTGGTACCTCTGACTCTATAACTGCCTTAACGTTAGCTGGTACCTCTGACTCTGGAACTGGCTTAAGGTGAGCTGGTACTTCTGACTCTATAACTGGCTTAAGGTTAGCTGGTACCTCTGACTCTATAACTAGCTTAAGGTTAGCTGGTACCTCTGACTCTATAACTGGCTTAAGGTTAGCTGGTACCTCTGACTCTATAACTAGCTTAAGGTTAGCTGGTACCTCTGACTCTATAACTGGCTTAAGGATAGCTGGTACCTCTGACTCTATAACTGCCTTAAGGTGAGCTGGTACCTCTGACTCTATAACTGGCTTAAGGTGAGCTGGTACCTCTGACTCTATAACTGGCTTAAGGTGAGCTGGTACCTCTGACTCTATAACTGGCTTAAGGTTAGCTGGTACCTCTGACTCTATAACTGGCTTAAGGTGAGCTGGTACCTCTGACTCTATAACTGGCTTAAGGTTAGCTGGTACCTCTGACTCTGGAACTGGCTTAAGGTTAGCTGGTACCTCTGACTCTATAACTGGCTTAAGGTGAGCTGGTACCTCTGACTCTATAACTGGCTTAAGGTGAGCTGGTACCTCTGACTCTATAACTGGCTTAAGGTTAGCTGGTACCTCTGACTCTGGAACTGGCTTAAGGTTAGCTGGTACCTCTGACTCTATAACTGGCTTAAGGATAGCTGGTACCTCTGACTCTATAACTGGCTTAAGGATAGCTGGTACCTCTGACTCTATAACTGGCTTAAGGTTAGCTGGTACCTCTGACTCTATAACTGGCTTAAGGATAGCTGGTACCTCTGACTCTGGAACTGGCTTAAGGTGAGCTGGTACCTCTGACTCTGGAACTGGCTTAAGGTGAGCTGGTACCTCTGACTCTATAACTGGCTTAAGGTGAGCTGGTACCTCTGACTCTATAACTGCCTTAAGGTTAGCTGGTAGTCCTGACTCTGGAACTGTCTTTGAACACCTGAGCGCTCATATTTAGGAATCCTCGAACATCCCATGATATACGTGTTTTTTTATCTGGATGATTAAATGATCTGTTTGTTGAAATTTCTTCTTCTTTTTCTCTGTCTATCCAGTTAACTTCCAGAGTGGGCGAGTCTTTACACTGTCGCCTTGACAACTGATTGATTGACAGCAGGCCAGCGTGTGACACCAGACAGGAAGTTTGAGAGGAGAGGAGGGGCGGAGCTAGAGAGCAGTGAACTGCACAATCAACCAATCAACTTCCTCTTCTCAGCTCTTTTGGACTTCAGCCACGCCCTCTTTGTGATTAGCCAATCAGCTGCACAGATTGTAATGACGTGTGAAAACCGCTTATCTCCTCCGTCGGGATGATTGACAGGATCAATGCCTCCTTCACGTCCCTTAAAATTACTTCTTAATTTCCCTAAAACTCCACATTTCAAAAGCTTCTCAAAGATTAATGCCTCGTAAATAAATATGTGACACTTATTAATATAAAGATATTTAAGAGGTGTATCAGATTATTGGATGAATTAGTGGACTGGAATGTATTAATGTTATTTTAAAATGTTGTCTGCATCAATTAAGGGTTTTTTAAAAGGGTCAAACCACCTTAATTATTATAAAGTAATGTTACATGTAAACACGGGGGGGGGGGATTCTGAGGTTTTGAAGTGAAAGTCATTAATTGAGACATCAAGTGGTACATTTACAAGAAAAAACTCATTCAGTATGTTGTTTTCTTCATCACTATGATGATGAAGACGAGATGATGGTTCTTCGTCTCTGAGGATTCTGACGTGTGACGACTTTACAACGCAAAGCCTTCTTTATTTACCAACGAGGAATAAAATACTAATTAGTATTCGAGCAAATAAAAACAAACATTTTGACTTTTCATGTTTCACTTATTCAATTAATGGTTCAAATATATTTCAAACCAACGTCACAATAATTCACGTGAGTCCCAATAATCGATCAAACTAAATGAATAACAGTTGTAAAGTCTGTAAAGGGGTTCAGAGTCAAATCCTCACAATGTGTTGGATGAACTATCATTACATCATTATTATAACAGGTGTCATATTTATGATGCTCATCTCTCTGCTTCCTTTGGGCTCGGAGAGCTCCACGAGCTTCCTGCTCTCCGACCTGCGATCTTCCATGAACCCCCCACAGGTGTGCTAACGAGGAGGGCCTTAACGAGCTGCTTCACTTTACAAATTGTTTTAGATTTAGAGGATCTGTGAGAGGAACAAGGAGGTAGGGAAGGAGGGAAGGGAGGAATAACGGAAACATGGTGAGAGTTAGAATTTAAACACAATTTAAAAGCATTAATGATTACATTGAACATGATTCATGTAATTTATAAGATCCGTTTGGGGATGCCAACTCTGGATTGTCGTTACAACTTTTAAGGTTTCAGAGTAAAACATTCAGTACGGAGGCCCAGAGGGGACAATTCAAAACTCATAATGGTGCGAGTTACTCTTTTTAATTTGATTTTAGAGAAACAAGTTGCAAAAACTTTATTAATCAACACTGTCAACAATAATTCTCACAATACATTTTGCAGCATAATGTATTAATAACAATAACAAATGAAAAAATAAACAAATATAACAATATGGTAACCGACTAACTTGAAAAGAGACAAATAAACATTTACTGATTTATCATCTTTACATTCCAGTGAGGGAGGAAATTAAAGTTAAAGTTTGAACGGTTGAACTTTATTCACGTCACTCCGTTGGTGCTTTTTGTCCCTCCGAGCCTCCGTACTTTAGGACACTCATTGAAACCTCTTATCTCAGTTTGCTTTTGTGATTCCATTTGACGGTGTGCAGGAGATACAAGGTTTCTGGGTTCTGGATGGAGCACTGGTTTTGCTTCCCTCCTCGGTGTTCTGCTGGTTTTGCTTCCCTCCTCGGTGTTCTGCTGGTTTTGCTTCCCTCCTCGGTGTTCTGCGGTTCCTTTCTATACAGACGATGTGATTCTCTGCATGCAGGACTTGACTTCTCGTTTTGTGTTCTTTCCGCTTCGTTCGCTGCTAACGAAACGCCGTCTTTGATATTCTGACCCGTTGTGTTAGTTTCAGGCTTTAAAGCTGCTTTTGACTGTCGGGAGAATGTAGAACTTTGTACAATCAGATTATAACTATCATATAATTATTATTATTATTATGGATATATCTCATGTTTGTATACTTGAAAGCTTTTTAATGTTGGAGCCGACGTGCAGTGCAACACTTTGTGTAGTATTAGCTGTATTATTCCCTTAGACGTGTTATAGTGTGTGACTCCAGCTCCTCTTAGTGCCACGTCTTGGTGCCATTTGGTGTCCCGGCTCAAAGAAAAGGAGGCTGAACATCTCATTAACACACAGAGCGACACTATGAATCGACCCTTTTCTGCTCCGACACTTTGAAGTAAAAGTTGTTTCTCCAAATGGCGCCTGCGAGGCTGTTTTCTAGTGTGTGTTTTCTAAAGTGACAAACTCCACTTTGACCTTTTAAGAAAGTTGAAAGTTTGGTTTATCCCCGTGGAAATCTTTGAGGGAAATGTCCAAGTCGTTTTTTAGGTGTTTTTGCTTGAAACTGAAGAGATTATCTAAAAGCAGATTCCAGATGTGTTTCGTGTTTGAAGCAGATGTTCAGTGGCTGCTATTATGTCATCTTCATGAAGTCTGCAGACGACACTTTCTCATGGGACGGGGAACCGTTAGCATCCTCCACGCCTCCACAAGCTAACGGGTTCCCAACAAGCTAATGGGTTCCCAACAAGCTAACAGGTTCCCAACAAGCTAATGGGTTCCCAACAAGCTTACGGGTTTCCACAAGCTAACGGGTTCCCAACAAGCTAATGGGTTCCCAACAAGCTAACAGGTTCCCAACAAGCTAATGGGTTCCCAACAAGCTAACAGGTTCCCAACAAGCTAACAGGTTCCCAACAAGCTTACGGGTTTCCACAAGCTAACGGGTTCCCAACAAGCTAATGGGTTCCCAACAAGCTAATGGGTTCCCAACAAGCTAACGGGTTTCCACAAGATAATGGGTTTCCAACAAGCTAATGGGTTCCCAACAAGCTAATGGGTTCCCAACAAGCTAACGGGTTTCCACAAGATAATGGGTTTCCAACAAGCTAATGGGTTCCCAACAAGCTAATGGGTTCCCAACAAGTTAACGGGTTCTCAACAAGCTAATTTTGTGGCTAACAGCATTTCAATGGTTTCAAGTTAAGAAGCTAAAAATGATAATAGTGCTAACATACCCAGAAACGGACTAATACGAAACCTTTTCAATGTTAAAATATTATTATTATTATTATTATTATTATTGTAATCAATGTAATCAACATTATTATTAATTTTTTTCTCTCATTTTGATTTTATTGTAGATTCTTCAGGACAGAAAACATAAGCCGGAGATTATTATTGTTACTGTTATATTATTATTTTCATAAACAGTTGTTTACAGGAGAGAGTAGATGAATGCTGCTGGTTGGAGGACATCGACCAATCACAGGACAGAGGTGTGATAGTTTATAACTGAGTAATACCGTAATAATAATAATAATAATAATAATAATAATAATAATGATGATAATATAATAATATAAAAGTGCTTTATGTCATTAAACAGACAGGAAACAACCAAACTCTGGACACGTTTTGGAGTATTTAAAGAAATGGCAACATTTCATAAGTGATCAATTCATTGATTTGATCATTAGATCAAAGGTTGGTATCAGGCTGAAGCTCGCTGGATTAATTGATCGATTGATTGTTTTCTTCCAGAAAGATTAATTAAAATAAAGATTCACATTTTCTTTTCTGTGTGAAAAAATTCAATCTGAAGGTCACACAAGATGCTGGCTGTTTCCCGTCCGCCATGTCCACGCTCTGCAGAATCAATAATCAATTATCAATAATCGGCTCCACTTAGCTTTTTCTACTATGATAAATATCGTACTGTTCTGTATTAACTGGACTCCAATGCTGCATGCTCAGTGTGTGTGTGTGTGTGTGTGTGTGTGTGTGTGTGTGTGTGAGAGAGAGAGAGAAAAAGAGAGTTTGTGTGTTTTTAATCCTCTAAAGAAGTATTTTGTTTTCTTCTGCATCGTATTCAAAGTGTTTCTGTAAATAAACTGAGGTGTTCAAACGCTGCCTTCTGAATGGTCTGTTTTTATCTTCTTCAAACTCTGTAAACTTCATTTTATTATTACGAAATAACACAATAAATGCATCATCAACACATAAAGGAACTCTTCATCATCCAGTTTATCATAAACATTCATCATCATCACATAAAGGAACTCTTCATCATCCAGTTTATCATAAACATTCATCATCATCACATAAAGGAACTCTTCATCATTCAGTTTATCATAAACATTCATCATCACATAAAGGAACTCTTCATCATTCAGTTTATCATAAACATTCATCATCACATAAAGGAACTCTTCATCATTCAGTTTATCATAAACATTCATCATCATCACATAAAGGAACTCTTCATCATCCAGTTTATCATAAACATTCATCATCATCACATAAAGGAACTCTTCATCATTCAGTTTATCATAAACATTCATCATCACATAAAGGAACTCTTCATCATCCAGTTTATCATAAACATTCATCA
This sequence comes from Cyclopterus lumpus, assembly GCF_009769545.1. Lineage (NCBI taxonomy): Eukaryota > Metazoa > Chordata > Actinopteri > Perciformes > Cyclopteridae > Cyclopterus > Cyclopterus lumpus. The sequence continues at coordinate 317,046 of NC_046979.1, read as the reverse complement.
TCATCACATAAAGGAACTCTTCATCATCCAGTTTATCATAAACATTCATCATCATCACATAAAGGAACTCTTCATCATTCAGTTTATCATAAACATTCATCATCATCACATAAAGGAACTCTTCATCATCCAGTTTATCATAAACATTCATCATCATCACATAAAGGAACTCTTCATCATTCAGTTTATCATAAACATTCATCATCATCACATAAAGGAACTCTTCATCATTCAGTTTATCATAAACATTCATCATCATCACATAAAGGAACTCTTCATCATTCAGTTTATCATAAACATTCATCATCATCACATAAAGGAACTCTTCATCATCCAGTTTATCATAAACATTCATCATCATCACATAAAGGAACTCTTCATCCTTCTGCTCATCATAAATATTTATACAATAAATATATTTTGTTAAACATTAAATACAATACAAATATACATATAATTCATATTTATTTTTATTTTGACCGTTCAAAACAACGTATAATTGAATCTGTCGTACTTCCGGTCGTGACCACGTGGGGCAGCAGCAGCTCGTTCCGGGGATGAAATGTATTAACTTTGACCCGGAAGCGGAAGTTCCTTCTTTCTTGTTTCTGCTTCGTTTGGAGACACACTGAGGTGAGTTCTGCTCGCGACTTTAATCCGACTTTAATCTGCGTTTCAGCTGAACATCCGATCATCTAACGCGTCAGGTTTGAATCTCAGGTGAAGCCTCTTCGTGTTTGAGATCAATGTGTTGTTCTGTGTGACGCTCTTCTTCTGTTTTAACGGTTTCTTCTGTTCGTCGCTGAGCCGCAGCAACATGTCGCCATCTTAACTCCCCGAGCGGCGGGAACCAGCGTTTCTTCTCATTCTGTTTGATTGACGGCCGCATGGCCACGCGCACCGTGTACAGGTGTGACCGGTTCGGCCGTTTAATCAGGTGAACCCGGTGCGGGCAGCGAGAAGCTAACGTTAGCTAACATGCTAACGTTAGCTTCTCGTCCGTTTTGTCTCCGAGAATACCCGTAAATGTCCCGGTGGTCTAACCGTCACGTGACGCTGCCGGTTCCTCCCGGTCAAGAGGAGCCTCGTGCAGCCGCGTGTTCCGGTACCGGACAGTCAGAGTTTACAGTTAAACGTCTTCAAAGATGTGAATGTCTAATAAACGACACGTGGAAGACACCGTGAACACACCAGTGCAGCTAGTGAACTTCATTATAATATAAATGACATGTAATGTAATGTATAAGAGTTTTCATTGGTTCATTGATTCAGAACCTTTTATTTTGAAAATTGTGTTAAAGGTGTGTGACTCCACCTGTATGAACTTGTTATCGGTGTCTTATTACATTACATCACATTACATTACATCACATTACATTACATCACATTACATTACATCACATCACATTACATTACATCACATCACATTACATTACATCACATCACATTACATTACATCACATGTCATTTAGCTGGCGCTTTTATCCAAAGTGACTTACAATAAGTGCATTAAACCATGAGTCCAAACTCAGAACAACAAGAATCAAGAAAGTACAATTTCTTCAATAACGTTAAACTACAAAGTGCTATCAGTAAGAGACATTTAAGTGCTACTGCGGCTCTACCCTCCCTGCAGGTAATCAGATCACTGACTAGGACCAGTACACGGTCCAGATCACTGACTAGGACCAGATCACTGACTAGGACCAGTACATGGTCCAGATCACTGACTAGGACCAGATCACTGACGAGGACCAGTACATGATCCAGATCACTGACTAGGACCAGATCACTGACTAGGACCAGTACATGATCCAGATCACTGACTAGGACCAGTACACGGTCCAGATCACTGACTAGGACCAGTACACGATCCAGATCACTGACTAGGACCAGTACACGGTCCAGATCACTGACTAGGACCAGATCACTGACTAGGACCAGTACATGATCCAGATCACTGACTAGGACCAGTACACGGTCCAGATCACTGACTAGGACCAGTACACGGTCCAGATCACTGACTAGGACCAGTACACGGTCCAGATCACTGACTAGGACCAGTACACGGTCCAGATCTCCAAACTAAAACTGGTGTATCTCTGCAACCACACCGGCTATTGGAATAATGTTGGTGTTATAATAAAGGCAACCATGTGTGCTTTTGTTCAGATGTGTAAATATTATATTTGTTACTGGTTAAGAGTAAATAAAGATAAAAAGACAGAGCAAAAGTGGACTTTTCAGGTTCGGGACCTCTGCAAAGTTTGACTGAAAACATAAAGCAGAACAAAGTTAGAGCGGTTCGCTAGTTCTGTGGGCCGACTCCTGACAACATTATTATGATAGTTTAATAATTCTTTCAGTTGTTTGAGTTGTGGAAATAGCTTACTGAGTTCTCTTGTTTAATCTGATGTATAACATCAATATATGTGCTCATGTTTATTGTAATATTTTAGTCTAATTGGGGCGCCGTGGTTTTCAAAAGGTTGGATTTCATGCTCCACGTTGACCCGTTTTATTATTTTGCCTTCTGCCATGTTGTGCTGTTTGTTTCCTGTGGAGTGACCACCTGTAGAGCTCTAACTCGTGACTCCTCCCCTCAGACATGGCTCCTCGCAAAGGGAAGGAGAAGAAGGAGGAGCAGGTGATCAGTCTGGGCCCCCAGGTGGCCGAAGGGGAGAACGTGTTTGGCGTCTGTCACATCTTCGCCTCCTTCAACGACACCTTCGTCCACGTGACCGACCTCTCCGGGAAGTAAGTTCTTCTTCTGTGGTGACGTGTGTGTGTGTGTGTAGCCGTTTTCTGATTGGCCCGTGTGTCTCCAGGGAGACGATTTGCCGCGTGACCGGCGGCATGAAGGTGAAGGCGGACCGAGACGAGTCGTCCCCGTACGCCGCCATGTTGGCCGCTCAGGACGTCGCCCAGCGCTGCAAAGAGCTCGGCATCACGGCGCTGCACATCAAGCTGAGGGCCACCGGGGGCAACAGGTGTGTGTCTGTGTGTGTGTGTGTGTGTGTACGCACACATCAAGCTGAGGGCCACCGGGGGCAACAGGTGTGTGTCTGTGTGTGTGTGTGTCTGTGTACGCACACATCAAGCTGAGGGCCACCAGGGGCAACAGGTGTGTGTCTGTGTGTGTGTGTCTGTGTGTGTCTGTGTACGCACACATCAAGCTGAGGGCCACCAGGGGCAACAGGTGTGTGTGTGTGTGTGTGTGTCTGTGTGCGCACACATCAAGCTGAGGGCCACCAGGGGCAACAGGTGTGTGTCTGTGTGTGTGTGTGTGTGTCTGTGTACGCACACATCAAGCTGAGGGCCACCAGGGGCAACAGGTAGTGGAGGTTCCATGTAAGACGTGGTCTAGAGCTCCGGGTTCCCCTAACACGTATTCCACTAGCAGGTTCTCCGTCAGGAGGCTGTGAGCCGTAACAGAACAGCTAATACTTTGTCTTTGTGTATTAAGGATGGAATGTATTCCACATTATTATGAACTAATAAACCTGATTATTGGTTATTGACCGTTCCAGGACCAAGACTCCGGGTCCCGGGGCTCAGTCGGCTCTCAGAGCTCTGGCTCGATCCGGCATGAAGATCGGACGCATCGGTGAGTACAAGTACTTCGACAGTAACAATGCTCCTCTGGTTGTGACTGTTGACCCTGTACTGACCTTTGACCCCCCCCCACAGAGGACGTGACCCCCATCCCCTCCGACTCCACCAGGAGGAAGGGCGGTCGTCGTGGTCGTCGTCTGTAAAACTGCTTCAAGATTTTCTGACAATAAAAAGATTAAAGTCCCAGTTTGTCTACTGAATTTCTGTTTTGATCAATACTCATCATGTGACCTCCAATCGGGATTCAAACCAGCGACCTTCAGCCCTAAACAGAAAAGCTGTTCACATTATTTTGTCCAGTCCTTCACATGCAGTTCAGACTGTCGCCAGCAGGAGGCAGCAACAACGAGATGAAGACCAGGACCCCCAGTCCTCCTTGGGCCAATGGGAAAGAGTTTCAAGGAAGTCAATGAGTCTGCAATAGAGGTCAATGGGAATGAGTCTTTATCAATGGTAAGTCCCTCAATGAGTCAATGGGGAATGGTCTCAGTATAAGCCAATAGGAAAGAGTTTTAAGGAAGTCAAGGGGCAATGGTCTCTTAAACAATGGAAGTCAATGTACATATAGGTAAATGGGAAAGAATCTTAAGGGAAATAAATGGGAGTTATGGGAAAGTCCTTTTCAATGCAAGTCAATGGTCTTTGTGGTGTTCCAGACCAGGAAGTTGTAATTCCTCCATTGGTCCTCTTCCTGGAGGATTGATTTATCCGTTGCCATGGTGACTTCTTCTGCAGGAGAACTGACATTTAGCGGTGTGTTTGGGTCCATGCCTACCCTTTAGTTTCCCAGCATGCATCTCTTCCTGGGGATTGTGGGTAGGAGTGATGTGTTGCTTGGCTATGACTCACTAATTATGTTTTATGACATGTTAATTGATCTCTAAATGTCCCATAGGTGTGAATGTGAGAGTGAATGGTTGTATGTCCCTACATGTGCCCTCGATGGACTGGCGGCCTGTCCAGGGTGTCCCCTGCCTTCGCCCTATGTCAGCTGGGATAGGCTCCAGCGCCCCCTAATGAGGATAAGCGGTATTGAAAATGGATGGATGGACATGTTTTTATATATATTTATATTTCTTGGAATAAACTGACAGTTTGAATTCATGTTCAAGCTTTAATTCCACAGAAACTGTTTACAATATTTAAATAAGACAAAGACAAACAATAACATTCAAAAATCAAAACATTTAAACAAATGAAGGCATCTTTAACCCACAATGCAATGCAGGATGTTTTGTCTTGAAGATCAACGTCTTACTCCTCTGCCTGAAGGCTCTGCTTCTCCTCCAGCACCTCCTTTTCTTTCTCTTCTTCCCCCCTCTCTCCTTCCTCCTTCTCCTCCTCTCCTGTGGTGGAGGAGGTGGTTTCTCCATCGTAGATGATGTCTTCAGGGTTTGGAGCCGGAGGACAGAAATCCTCCTCAGGAAGAATCTTCAGGAAGATCGACTCGGCCTGAAAAAGGTTGTTTTTAATATTAATAGTGGTCGATAAAAATCACTATATTGTGATATCACGGTTTCTTTTTGTAAATACATCTTTAATGGTTTATTTATTTTTCCCTTTTGCATTCATCAAGGATGAGACAAATAACTGAAATATCAATATATACATAAATAAATAACAGAAATATCTGTATATATAAATAAATAAATAACTGAAATATCTGTAAATAACAGAAATATCTATATATAAATAAATAAATAACAGAAATATCAGTATATATGAATAAATAAATAACTGAAATATCAGTATATTTCTATAAATAATAAAAAATATATATAAATAATAAATTCCTTTCCATTCACAGAGTAAAAGCTTCATAACATAATTATTAACAGAACAGGTTTGTTGTTGTTTAGGCAGCCAATCAGCAGCCTCACCTGTCTGACGGCGTGCTCGTGACCCAGAGCGCCGTCGGGTCCGGAGCACAGGAACACGTTGGACGGAAGATCGTGACCTTCGACCTCCAGCCCCGAGCCGTCGGCCATGTTGAAGTACAGACACCAGAGGACAGACGGGCCCGTCACTGCAGACAGACAGGTAACAGATGTTTGAGCTCCGCCCCCTTTTTATGACACACCTGAATGTGTACTTCATCTTCACTTCAGATAGTCAGAAAACACCGTTATACACAACAGAGTGTGTGTTACCTTGGTCATGTGACTGTGTTTGTGTGTGTTACCTTGGTCATGTGACTGTGTTTGTGTGTGTTACGTTGGTCATGTGACTGTGTGTGTGTTACGTTGGTCATGTGACTGTGTGTTACGTTGGTCATGTGACTGTTTGTGTTACCTTGGTCATGTGACTGTGTTTGTGTTACCTTGGTCATGTGACTGTGTTTGTTACGTTGGTCATGTGACTGTGTTTGTGTGTGTTACCTTGGTCATGTGACTGTGTTTGTGTGTGTTACGTTGGTCATGTGACTGTGTGTGTGTTACCTTGGTCATGTGACTGTGTGTTACCTTGGTCATGTGACTGTGTGTGTGTTTGTGTGTGTGTGTTACCTTGGTCATGTGACTGTGTGTGTGTTACCTTGGTCATGTGACTGTGTGTTACCTTGGTCATGTGACTGTGTGTGTGTTTGTGTGTGTGTGTTACCTTGGTCATGTGACTGTGTGTGTGTTACCTTGGTCATGTGACTGTGTGTTACCTTGGTCATGTGACTGTGTGTGTGTGTTTGTGTGTGTGTGTGTTACGTTGGTCATGTGACTGTGTGTGTGTTTGTGTGTGTGTGTGTTACCTTGGTCATGTGAGTGTGTGTGTGTTTGTGTGTGTGTGTGTTACGTTGGTCATGTGACTGTGTGTGTGTGTTTGTGTGTGTGCTACGTTGGTCATGTGACTGTGTGTGTGTTTGTGTGTGTGTGTGTTACGTTGGTCATGTGACTGTGTGTTGGTTTGTGTGTGTGTGTGTTACCTTGGTCATGTGACTGTGTGTGTGTTACCTTGGTCATATGACTGTGTGTTACCTTGGTCATGTGACTGTGTGTGTGTGTTTGTGTGTGTGTTACGTTGGTCATGTGACTGTGTGTGTGTTTGTGTGTGTGTGTGTTACGTTGGTCATGTGACTGTGTGTGTGTTTGTGTGTGTGTGTGTTACGTTGGTCATGTGACTGTGTGTGTGTTTGTGTGTGTGTGTGTTACCTTGGTCATGTGACTGTGTGTGTTACGTTGGTCATGTGACTGTGTGTTGGTTTGTGTGTGTGTGTGTTACCTTGGTCATGTGACTGTGTGTGTGTTACCTTGGTCATGTGACTGTGTGTTACCTTGGTCATGTGACTGTGTGTGTGTGTTTGTGTGTGTGTTACGTTGGTCATGTGACTGTGTGTGTGTTTGTGTGTGTGTGTGTTACGTTGGTCATGTGACTGTGTGTGTGTGTTTGTGTTTGTGTGTGTGTGTGTGTTACGTTGGTCATGTGACTGTGTGTGTGTTTGTGTGTGTGTGTGTGTGTTACGTTGGTCATGTGACTGTGTGTGTGTGTTTGTGTGTGTGTTACCTTGGTCATGTGACTGTGTGTGTGTTTGTGTGTGTGTGTGTTACGTTGGTCATGTGACTGTGTGTTTGTTTGTGTGTGTGTGTGTTACGTTGGTCATGTGACTGTGTGTTTGTTTGTGTGTGTGTGTGTGTGTTACGTTGGTCATGTGACTGTGTGTTTGTTTGTGTGTGTGTGTGTGTTACGTTGGTCATGTGACTGTGTGTGTGTTTGTGTGTGTGTGTGTTACGTTGGTCATGTGACTGTGTGTGTGTTTGTGTGTTACGTTGGTCATGTGACTGTGTGTGTGTGTGTTTGTGTGTGTGTGTGTTACGTTGGTCATGTGACTGTGTGTTTGTTTGTGTGTGTGTGTGTTACGTTGGTCATGTGACTGTGTGTGTGTGTTTGTGTGTGTGTTACGTTGGTCATGTGACTGTGTGTGTGTTTGTGTGTGTGTGTGTTACCTTGGTCATGTGAGTGTGTGTGTGTTTGTGTGTGTGTGTGTTACGTTGGTCATGTGACTGTGTGTGTGTGTGTGTGTGTGTGTGTTACGTTGGTCATGTGACTGTGTGTGTGTTTGTGTGTGTGTGTTACGTTGGTCATGTGACTGTGTGTGTGTTTGTGTGTGTGTGTGTTACGTTGGTCATGTGACTGTGTGTGTGTTTGTGTGTTACGTTGGTCATGTGACTGTGTGTGTGTTTGTGTGTGTGTGTGTTACGTTGGTCATGTGACTGTGTGTGTGTTTGTGTGTTACGTTGGTCATGTGACTGTGTGTGTGTTTGTGTGTGTGTGTGTTACCTTGGTCATGTGAGTGTGTTACGTTGGTCATGTGACTGTGTGTGTGTGTTTGTGTTTGTGTGTGTGTTACGTTGGTCATGTGACTGTGTGTGTGTGTTTGTGTTTGTGTGTGTGTTACGTTGGTCATGTGACTGTGTGTGTGTGTTTGTGTTTGTGTGTGTGTTACGTTGGTCATGTGACTGTGTGTGTGTGTTTGTGTGTGTGTGTGTTACGTTGGTCATGTGACTGTGTGTTTGTTTGTGTGTGTGTGTTACGTTGGTCATGTGACTGTGTGTGTGTGTGTTACCTTGGTCATGTGAGTGTGTGTGTGTTTGTGTGTGTGTGTTACGTTGGTCATGTGACTGTGTGTTTGTTTGTGTGTGTTACCTTGGTCATGTGACTGTGTGTTTGTTTGTGTGTGTGTGTGTTACCTTGGTCATGTGAGTGTGTGTGTGTTTGTGTGTGTGTGTTACCTTGGTCATGTGACTGTGTGTGTGTTTGTGTGTGTGTGTGTTACGTTGGTCATGTGACTGTGTGTTTGTGTGTGTGTGTGTGTGTTACCTTGGTCATGTGAGTGTGTGTGTGTTTGTGTGTGTGTGTTACCTTGGTCATGTGACTGTGTGTGTGTGTGTGTGTGTTACGTTGGTCATGTGACTGTGTGTGTGTTTGTGTGTGTGTGTTACGTTGGTCATGTGACTGTGTGTGTGTTTGTGTGTGTGTGTGTTACCTTGGTCATGTGAGTGTGTTACCTTGGTCATGTGAGTGTGTGTGTGTTTGTGTGTGTGTGTTACGTTGGTCATGTGACTGTGTGTGTGTGTGTGTGTGTGTTACCTTGGTCATGTGTGTGTGTTACCTTGGTCATGTGAGTGTGTGTGTGTTTGTGTGTGTGTGTTACGTTGGTCATGTGACTGTGTGTGTGTTTGTGTGTGTGTGTGTTACGTTGGTCATGTGACTGTGTGTGTGTTTGTGTGCGTGTGTTACGTTGGTCATGTGACTGTGTGTTACCTTGGTCACGTGACTGTGTGTGTTACCTTGGTGATGTGACTGTGTTACCTTGGTCATGTGACTGTGTGTGTTACCTTGGTCATGTGACTGTGTGTTACCTTGGTCATGTGACTGTGTTTGACTGTGTGTGACTGTGTGTGTTACCTTGGTCATGTGACTGTGTGTGTTACCTTGGTCATGTGACTGTGTTTGACTGTGTGTGACTGTGTGTGTTACCTTGGTCATGTGACTGTGTGTGTTACCTTGGTCATGTGACTGTGTTTGACTGTGTGTGACTGTGTGTGTTACCTTGGTCATGTGACTGTGGCGTGCGGAACATCCTGGTAACCACCGGCGAGAGATCATCGAAGGCGGAGCCAACTGACTGACAGGTGAGGTGGACCAGATCTGCAGACGGACCAACAAAGAACTTTATTAATATTTTCACCACTTTGACAAACAGGTCCTTGGTCTTCCTCTTGTTGCTCTCGGTGGACTGGAGGAGACCCAGAACACGCTGGAGGGGTCCTGATGAGGGACCAGAACCCCCTCAGAGGATATGAACACAGCTCCTACTGCAGGCGTACAGAGACCGGATGGCCTGTTGCATCGGGTCCGACACCCCATACTCCCGCAGCACCCCCCGCAAAAACCCCAAGGGACCCGGTCGGCAGCCTGCTTCTGGTTGGGCACCCCCCCAGTAGTCTTGCGAGGGTAAAGAGCTGGTCCACTCGTCTTGAATCTGAGGTTCCACCAACGATGGGAGCCTCCTTTCCAGCACCCTGGCAGAAGCTGGGCGACTGTGGGTCAGTGGTTAGCAGGTCCGTCTTTCAATCAGGGGGTTGGCGGTTCAATCCCCGCCCTAGTCGATGTGTCCTTGAGCAAGACACTGAATTGTTCCCTGTAGCTGTGTCTACTCTGTATGAATGTAACATGGTTGTAAGTCGCTTTGGATAAAAGCATCAGCTAAATGACATGTAATGTAATGTAATGTAAGCTTTCCCCGGGAGGCCGAGCAGTGCACACTCTCCGGTTCCCCCTTTTGAAGATGGGAACCACCACCCCGGTCTGCCAGTCCATGGGCACCGTTCCCGACCCCCATGCGACATTGAAGAGGCGTGTCGGCCAACGCCTTCAGCATCTCAGGGCGGATCTCCTCCACCCGGCGCCACCAAGGAGCTTTTTGACAACCGGAGCGACCTCCCAACCCCCCACACCAGGTTTCTCTGTCGTTGCCCACGTGAGCGTTGAAGTCTCCCAGCAGAACTATGGAGTCGGCAGACGGCTCCCTTTCCGGATACTCCAAACTGTGAGTCCACAGGCGGGTAGATCCGGAGGGTACCGAGTCCACAGGGTACCGAGTCCACAGGGTGGTGGGTCCGGAGGGTACCGAGTCCACAGGGTGGTGGGGCCAGAAGGTGGTGAATCCACAGGGTGGTGGGTCCGGAGGGTACCGAGTCCACAGGGTGGTGAGTCCGGTGGGTACCGTGTCCACAGGGTACCGAGTCCACAGGGTGGTGGGGCCAGAAGGTGGTGAGTCCACAGGGTGGTGAGTCCGGAGGTTACTGAGACCACAGGGTGGTGGGTCCGGAGGGTACCGAGTCCACAGGGTGGTGGGTCCGGAGGGTACCGAGTCCACAAGGTGGTGAGTCCGGTGGGTACCGTGTCCACAGGGTATCGAGTCCACAGGGTGGTGGGTCCGGAGGGTACCGAGTCCACAGGGCGGTGAGTCCGGTGGGTACCGTGTCCACAGGGTACCGAGTCCACAGGGTGGTGGGTCCGGAGGGTACCGAGTCCACAGGGTGGTGAGTCCGGAGGGTACCGAGTCCACAGGTTAGTGGGTCCAGAAGGTGGTGAGTCCACAGGGCTGATGCCCCTCAGCCTCCACTTCAAGGTCTCACTAACAGTTTATCTGTCAATCAACTCGTCAATTACTCAAAAACATTTTTTATTAAGACGTTATGGCATGTTGCATTGTGGGTAGGAAACAACAGACGTGTGTGTGTGTGTGTCTCGGTGTGTGTTCAGATGAATGTGTTTCGGTTTAAAGGCGTTCCCACTGACTCAGGAACCAATCTCACTGCCTGCAGCATCAGGACGAGAAGATGATGATGATGATGATGATGATGATGATGATGATGGAGATTTGACAGGCGGAACACACACACACTTTATTTATTAAATATAATCTTTTCTGTTTAAAAGGGGAAGAGACTACAGGTGGAGACTCACATGTTCCCGGCATGCAGGTCATCGTGGACGGACAGAGCTCCACCATCTTCACCGTCGGACCCCCTGCTGCTATTGGAGGAACCGTTACCATAGAGACCTGACAGACAGACAAGTCTTTAATGAAAAACCTCTTCAGAGTGTTGAAAAGCAGATTAGTTTCATCTTATTACTCAACACTGCAGGCTAACACACACGATCTATGAGGCATCATAATTCTCTGACCAAACTTAATTCAATATTTAACTCACTCCTAATTAGTGTGTGTGTGTGTGTGTGTGTGTGTGACTGTGTGTGTGATTGTGTGTGTGTGTGACTGTGTGTGTGTATGTGTGTCCAGACAGATAATTGGGGATTTTCTTCAGTAATTAACTAAAATGTATTTGCTTGTTCATCTCTGACTTTCTTTCTGATCCTTTTCTTCACTTCTCTGATATTCATGACATCTATCCCATAATGCACTGGGGCTGGAGGCCGCAGTGACCTCTGACCTGAAACAGCCAAAACGTTTTGGCTGTTTATTACGAAGGAAACTGGTTTTCTTCAGAAGATCAATATACGTGATTTCACTGATATAGAGCTGACAATATTTAGTATATAATAAATTACATTTAGTACAAGTAAAGTCTACCTGAGGTCTACCTGAAGCCTACCTGAGGTCTACCTGAGGTCTACCTGAAGTCTACCTGAAGTCTACCTGAGGTCTACCTGAAGTCTACCTGAAGTCTACCTGAAGTCTACCTAAGGTCTACCTGAAGTCTACCTACCTGAAGCCTACCTGAAGTCTACCTACCTGAAGCCTACCTGAAGTCTACCTGAAATCTACCTGAGGTCTACCTGAAGTCTACCTGAGGTCTACCTGAAGTCTACCTGAAGTCTACCTGAGGTCTACCTGAAGTCTACCTGAAGTCTACCTGAAGTCTACCTGAAGTCTACCTACCTGAAGCCTACCTGAAGTCTACCTACCTGAAGC
>NC_046979.1:215000-300000 GCF_009769545.1 Cyclopterus lumpus | reverse complement strand
AGAGGTTCCACTATGAGAGGTTCTACAGAGAACTCTTCTGTGGTGTAAGGGTTCCACTCAGAACCCCCTATGAGAGGTTCTACAGAGAACTCTTCTATGGTGTAAGCGTTTCACTCAGAACCCCCTATGAGAGGTTCTACAGAGAACCCTTCTATGGTGTAAGGGTTCCACTCAGAACCCCCTATGAGAGGTTCTACAGAGAACCCTTCTGTAGTGTAAGGGTTCCACTCAGAACCCCCTATTACAGGTTCTGCAGAGAACCTCTGTGGTGTAAGGGTTCCACTGAGAACCCCCTATGAGAGGTTCTACAGAGAATTCAATTTCAATTCAGTTTATTTTGTATAGCTCAATATCACAAATTACAGATTATCCTCAGAGGGCTTTACAATCTGTACACATACGACATCCCTGACCTTTGACCTCACATCGGATCAGGAAAAACTCCCCAAAAATAACCTTTGACAAGGAAAAAAGGGAAGAACCCTTCAGGAGAGCAACAGAGGAGGATCCCTCTCCCCGGATGGACAGATGAATAGATGTCATGTGACCAGATGAACAGAGTTACAGAGTTACATAAACACATTACATGAATATGACAATGTATGAATGGAACTCCAATCCATGAAACAGAAGGAGGTAGAGAGGAGGGGGGGCGGGGCATCAGCAGGGCCAATGGGAGGCCGGCTTCATAGAGAACTCTTCTATGTTGTAATGTAAGTACTTGGCCTGAATAAAAGTGGTGCATCCCGAGTGGTACCAGTAGTGGTACCAGTAGTGGTACCAGTAGTGGTACTAGCAGTGGTACTAGTAGTGGTACCAGTAGTGGTACCAGTAGTGGTACCAGTAGTGGTACTAGTAGTGGTACCAGTAGTGGTACCAGTAGTGGTACCAGTAGTGGTACCAGCAGTGGTACCAGTAGTGGTACTAGTAGTGGTAACAGCAGTGGTACCAGCAGTGGTACCAGTAGTGGTACTAGTAGTGGTACCAGTAGTGGTACTAGTAGTGGTAACAGCAGTGGTACCAGTAGTGGTACTAGTAGTGGTAACAGCAGTGGTACCAGCAGTGGTACCAGTAGTGGTACTAGTAGTGGTACCAGTAGTGGTACTAGTAGTGGTAACAGCAGTGGTACTAGTAGTGGTACTAGTAGTGGTACCAGTAGTGGTACTAGTAGTGGTACTAGTAGTGGTACTAGTAGTGGTAACAGCAGTGGTACCAGTAGTGGTACTAGTAGTGGTACCAGTAGTGGTACTAGTAGTGGTAACAGCAGTGGTACCAGTAGTGGTACTAGTAGTGGTACCAGTAGTGGTACTAGTAGTGGTAACAGCAGTGGTACCAGTAGTGGTACTAGTAGTGGTACCAGTAGTGGTACCAGTAGTGGTACCAGCAGTGGTACCAGTAGTGGTACCAGTAGTAGTACTAGTAGTACTAGTAGTAGAACTCGTAACAGTAACATTACTTGTAGTAGTAGTATTGGTAGTATTATCAGTAGTACACCACACTGCAGACAGACAGACAGACAGGTTCTTACCTACAGAAACACTGGGGTATCTCTCCGAGGCCGTAGACAGGAAATAGGAAGGGTGTGTTGCCGTAGCGACCCATGCAGCGCAGGAAGTGTCGCGTGGCGGCAAGGCCGTCCTCTGTGGGCGTGTCTTCTGTTACCATGGCGATGGAGTGAATCAGGAAGTGCTGCAGGTTGTCGCCGAGCTGCTGGTCACACAGGAACTCCAAATATGGCCGACCATGGTAGGCTGGAGTCAACGGGGATGAAGGACTTCATTACCCACAATGCCTCTGGAACCAACATATCAGCGGCTGGTCAGTTGACTTACCTCGCTGCTCCTCCGTCTCCTCCACACAGGAAGTCAGAAAACGCATCAACTTCCTTTTTTCGACCACAGACAGCTGACGACTAGCAAACACATCAGCTCTGCTACAAGGGACCTGGGAGACAGACAGGTACACAGAGAGACACGTCAATGAGGGAGAGACAGACAGGTACACAGAGAGACACGTCAATGAGGGAGAGACAGACAGGTACACAGAGAGACACGTCAATGAGGGAGAGACAGACAGGTAGACACAGAGAGACAGACAGGTCAATGAGGGAGAGACAGACAGGTGCATAGAGAGACACGTCAATGAGGGAGAGACAGACAGGTACACAGAGAGACACGTCAATGAGGGAGAGACAGACAGGTAGACACAGAGAGACAGACAGGTCAATGAGGGAGAGACAGACAGGTGCACTCAGAGAGACAGGTCAATGAGGGAGAGACAGACAGGTACACACAGAGAGACAGGTCAATGAGGGAGAGACAGACAGGTACACAGAGAGACACGTCAATGAAGGAGAGACAGACAGGTACACACAGAGAGACAGACAGGTCAATGAGGGAGAGACAGACAGGTGCACACAGAGAGACAGGTCAATGAGGGAGAGACAGACAGGTACACACAGAGAGACAGGTCAATGAGGGAGAGACAGACAGGTACACAGAGAGACACGTCAATGAAGGAGAGACAGACAGGTACACACAGAGAGACAGGTCAATGAGGGAGAGACACGGGTACACAGAGAGAGACAGACAGGTACCCACAGAGAGACAGACAAGTCAATGAGGGAGAGACACGGGTACAGAGAGAGAGACAGACAGGTACACACAGAGACACGTCAATGAAGGAGAGACAGACAGGTACACACAGAGAGACAGGTCAATGAGGGAGAGACACGGGTACACAGAGAGAGACAGACAGGTACACACAGAGACACGTCAATGAAGGAGAGACAGACAGGTACACACAGAGAGACAGGTCAATGAGGGAGAGACACAGGTACACAGAGAGAGACAGACAGGTACACACAGAGAGACAGGTCAATGAGGGAGAGACACAGGTACACAGAGAGAGACAGACAGGTACACAAAGAGACACGTCAATGAAGGAGAGACAGACAGGTACACACAGAGAGACAGGTCAATGAGGGAGAGACACAGGTACACAGAGAGAGACAGACAGGTACACACAGAGAGACAAGTTAATGAGAGACAGACAGACAGACAGACAGGCAGTGTACCTGCTCCACCTGTCCGTGGCGATAGGTGAGTATTCTGGTGACATTCTTGAACTCTGCATAGCGACTGACATTTGATTTGATGAGCAGGTCGACCAATGAGCCGCGAGAGAACAAGAGCTGCAGGAAGAGCATCTCTTTAATAATAATAATATTATACACGGTTTAGCACTGTTATATATTCTTGTGTTGTTTCATGTTTTATTATAACGTTATGTTGTATATGCATTGCTATGTTCTATAGTTATAATGTTATGTTGTTATGTTACATTATTGTTGTGTTATAATGTTATCTTACATTGAGTTATGTAATATTGTTATATTGTTATGTAATATTGTTCTGCAGTAGTACTTCATGTTGTTATATCGTGAAGTTATTTTACAATGCGTTACCTTGGAGACCAGGTCGATGTTGAACCTGCGTCCTTCCTTCAGCAGCTGAGTGTAGCTGATCTTCTTCTTGGTCGGCTCTGATTGGCTCTGAGCAGCCGAGGGGGTTGGCTGGTCTGCCTCTGGCTCCTCCCCCTTGGTTTGGGGGGCCTGATTGATTGGAGGAAACGGAGATCATTTAGAACCGTATTCATTTGTGGGATAACTTGAGTTAAAACAAATATATATATAAATATAAATAAATAAATAGATTATATAAATATATATATATATATATATATATATAAATAAATAAATATAGTATATACATTACATTTAGCTGAGACTTACATTCATAAACCGTAGACAGATAAGAGGATTCAGGGTTAAGTGTCTTGCTCAAGGACACATTGACTAGGGCTAGCTAGTCAGTATACAAATAAATAGATGTATAAATACATAGACTATATAAATAAATATATAAATAAATAGATTATATAAATGCATTAATTATATAAATACATAGATTCATATATGTATTTACATGACTACATTAATAGACAGACAGACAGACAGACAGACAGACAGACAGACAGACAGACAGAGAGACAGACAGACAGACAGACAGACAGAGAGACAGAGAGACAGACAGACAGACAGACAGACAGACAGACAGAGAGACAGACAGACAGACAGACAGAGAGACAGACAGACAGACAGAGAGACAGAGAGACAGACAGACCACAGACAGGCAGACCACAGACCCCTTATGTTGTCATTTCTACCATCCTCACCTGTTCTTCTCTTTCTTCTGTTTTCTGGTTTGTTTCTTCGTCCTTTGAATCTTCAACAGAATTCAGATTAAAGTCTGAATCATATTTCTTATATTTGAGAGTTTTTGACTCTTAAATATCAGAATAGGTGAGAATCAAACCTGCAGATTCGGTCTCAGACGTTTCTCTGACGGCGTCTTCATCAGCTCCTCCTCGCTCTTCTTCTGTGGTGTTTGGAGATTCCTCCTCTTCATCTTCCTCACTGAGAGCGACATTAACAACTCAGTAAATACTAATACTACTTACTAATGTCTGAGGAAGAGGGGGGACGTTACCTGGTGAAACAGAACACCTGCAGGTTTCTGATGGAGTCAGAGTTTGACAGGGGAATCAGCTCCTCCCCTTCCTCCAACAGGCTGGACCAATCCTGAACCTCTTCTGGCTGAGGCTCCTCCTACAGGAAAAGACTCCAGTAATACCTGCTGACTCTGAAGAGTGTACTTCATGGTGTACTTCATGGTATACTTCATGGTATACTTCATGGTATACTTCATGGTATACTTCATGGTACTACTTCATGGTATACTTCATGGTACTACTTCATGGTATACTTCATGGTATACTTCATGGTATACTTCATGGTATACTTCATGTTATACTTCATGGTACTACTTCATGGTATACTTCATGTTATACTTCATGGTATACTTCATGGTATACTTCATGTTATACTTCATGGTACTACTTCATGGTATACTTCATGTTATACTTCATGGTGTACTTCATGTTATACTTCATGTTATACTTCATGGTATACTTCATGTTATACTTCATGGTACTACATAATGGTGTACTCAGCGTCGGAAATACGCAAAGGGCAAAACTGCCCCTAAGAAATATAATTTGTGCCCCTGATATCACTAGCACAGGGGCAAAAAATGCCCCCATAATTTCCTCTAATAATTATGATAATTTAATGAACTTGTCAAAAACATCGGACTTCATCAAGGGGACCGACAACGTCAAGAAATACGTGGCCATCTCCTCTAGTGAGTGATAACTAGTAGTAATTATTTTGAACTTATTGAGTTCGCTTTAGCAAGCTAACGTTAGTTGGCTAGCTCTGATAGTGCGTTAGCTACAAAAGCTTGCTTGCTAGCTAGCTAACGTTAGCCATAGTGCAGTCACTTCCTCATAAGTTACCGCCATCTTGTGGTTCACAACAATCCTCTATTTGGGGATGAATACAATTAGTTGAGACTGCAGTTGACTTCAAGGGTTACATGTTTAGATTAAGTCCCTTCACATGTAACATTCTATTGTTGTTTTTGTTTGTTCCATCTCAACACAGTGGAAGACCTCATGGTGATCTCACTGGAGGGACCAGAAGAAGAAGATGCAGCATGAGTCTGCTGTGAGAAGAAAGCCAGGCGGCCTCACATAAAACCCTCTGAGCAAGGCAGCAGGTCAGACCAGCAACTTCTCCAATAGCTGACAGTGACACAGATGACGATGATGAACTGGTGCTCTTTGACAAATAAGCCACTCATATGTATATGTACATATTTATTATTTGTCTGCACTGTACATATAATTTAATATTTATATATTAATGTGTGTATAGCCCTTTTATTGCGTTTTGTTTTTGTTCTTTGTTTTGTCTGTATTTCCTGTACTAGGTAGGTAGACAAAAAAAATCGTTATATATGTTATAATATATAAAAAGGTTAAAATTGTTAATAGTTGTTTAAAAATGTAATAACAATAAATAACCACAAATAAGAATAATATTTAATATGATTGTTTGATTTCTGTTTTTTTTGTTAAAAAAACCTAAGAAAACACTTTGAATCTGTAGACTACTGCCTAATAGTCTTCTTATTGTCATTTGATGACAGTTGCTTATATACTGTAAGCCTAAATAAGTATATTTATTATTTTGAACAACGGTTAAATGTTATTTCACAAGTTTCAAAAAGTGCCCCCAATTTTCTTATAAATGCCCCTGGATTTCAGTCAGTGGGGGCAAAAATTGCCCCCCAAAAAATATGTAAATTTCCTACCCTGGGTGTACCTCATGGTATACTTCATGGTACTACTTCATGGTACTACTTCATGGTACTACTTGTGCCGAACAGACGGTACCTACTCGGCCCACCAAAGGTGTGGTCCACTACTTTAACGGGTCAAGCAGCAGCCAATCAGAGAGCAGCGAGGTACTCACATGGTGCTGCTGTATCCAGGTGAGCAGAGCGTTGAAGGTGAAGCTGGCCCAGTGACCTGCGTAATAACTCCGCCTGAACACACACAACAATCTGTCACATTGATAATGACACAACCTAAAGTATACTGAAAGCACAAGAACTCACCTGTCGAGGTGGAGAACCCTCTGCCCGACTCTGGAGAACGCCGCCGCCACCACCGACTCAGCCAGACCTCAACACAGGATCAATAATCTATAATCAATGACTACTGCTGAGACACCCTCTATGTCATGTTCACTAGTGTTGGTTCTGTACGTCATTTCACTAGTGTTGGTTCTGTACGTCATGTTCACTAGTGTTGGTTCTGTACGTCATGTTCACTAGTGATGGTTCTGTACGTCATGTTCACTAGTGATGGTTCTTTACGTCATGTTCACTAGTGTTGGTTCTGTACGTCATGTTCACTAGTGATGGTTCTGTACGTCATGTTCACTAGTGTTGGTTCTTTACGTCATGTTCACTAGTGTTGGTTCTTTACGTCATGTTCACTAGTGTTGGTTCTGTACGTCATGTTCACTAGTGATGGTTCTGTACGTCATGTTCACTAGTGATGGTTCTTTATGTCATGTTCACTAGTGATGGTTCTTTGTCATGTTCACTAGTGTTGGTTCTTTACATCATGTTCACTAGTGTTGGTTCTTTACATCATGTTCACTAGTGATGGTTCTGTACGTCATGTTCACTAGTGTTGGTTCTTTACATCATGTTCACTAGTGTTGGTTCTTTACATCATGTTCACTAGTGATGGTTCTTTACATCATGTTCACTAGTGTTGGTTCTTTACATCATGTTCACTAGTGTTGGTTCTTTACATCATGTTCACTAGTGTTGGTGCTTTACATCATGTTCACTAGTGATGGTTCTTTACATCATGTTCACTAGTGTTGGTTCTTTACATCATGTTCACTAGTGTTGGTTCTTTACATCATGTTCACTAGTGATGGTTCTTTACATCATGTTCACTAGTGTTGGTTCTTTACGTCATGTTCACTAGTGTTGGTTCTTTACATCATGTTCACTAGTGTTGGTTCTTTACGTCATGTTCACTAGTGATGGTTCTTTACGTCATGTTCACTAGTGTTGGTTCTTTACGTCATGTTCACTAGTGATGGTTCTTTACGTCATGTTCACTAGTGTTGGTTCTTTACGTCATGTTCACTAGTGTTGGTTCTTTACATCATGTTCACTAGTGTTGGTTCTTTACGTCATGTTCACTAGTGATGGTTCTTTACATCATGTTCACTAGTGTTGGTTCTTTACGTCATGTTCACTAGTGCTGGTTCTTTATGTCATGTTCACTAGTGTTGGTTATTTATGTCATGTTCACTAGTGCTGGTTCTTTACATCATGTTCACTAGTGTTGGTTCTTTACGTCATGTTCACTAGTGCTGGTTCTTTATGTCATGTTCACTAGTGTTGGTTCTTTATGTCATGTTCACTAGTGATGGTTCTTTACATCATGTTCACTAGTGTTGGTTCTTTACATCATGTTCACTAGTGCTGGGTAACATAACTATAACACCAGGGGACTATAACCCATACAAGGACTGGGTAACATAACTATATCACCAGGACTATAACCCATACAAGGACTGGGTAACATAACTATATCACCAGGACTATAACCCATACAAGGACTGGGTAACATAACTATATCACCAGGACTATAACCCATACAAGGACTGGGTAACATAACTATATCACCAGGACTATAATCCATACAAGGACTGGGTAACATAACTATATCACCAGGACTATAACCCATACAAGGACTGGGTAACATAACTATATCACCAGGACTATAACCCATACAAGGACTGGGTAACATAACTATATCACCAGGACTATAACCCATACAAGGACTGGGTAACATAACTATATCACCAGGACTATAACCCATACAAGGACTGGGTAACATAACTATATCACCAGGACTATAACCCATACAAGGACTGGGTAACATAACTATATCACCATGGGACTATAACCCATACAAGGACTGGATAACATAACTATATCACCAGGGGACTATAACCCATACAAGGACTGGATAACATAACTATATCACCAGGACTATAACCCATACAAGGACTGGGTAACATAACTATATCACCAGGACTATAACCCATACAAGGACTGGGTAACATAACTATATCACCAGGACTATAACCCATACAAGGACTGGGTAACATAACTATATCACCAGGACTATAACCCATACAAGGACTGGGTAACATAACTATATCACCAGGACTATAATCCATACAAGGACTGGGTAACATAACTATATCACCAGGACTATAACCCATACAAGGACTGGGTAACATAACTATATCACCAGGACTATAATCCATACAAGGACTGGGTAACATAACTATATCACCAGGACTATAACCCATACAAGGACTGGGTAACATAACTATATCACCAGGACTATAATCCATACAAGGACTGGGTAACATAACTATATCACCAGGACTATAACCCATACAAGGACTGGGTAACATAACTATATCACCAGGACTATAATCCATACAAGGACTGGGTAACATAACTATATCACCAGGACTATAACCCATACAAGGACTGGGTAACATAACTATATCACCAGGACTATAATCCATACAAGGACTGGGTAACATAACTATATCACCAGGACTATAATCCATACAAGGACTGGGTAACATAACTATATCACCAGGACTATAATCCATACAAGGACTGGGTAACATAACTATACCACCAGGACTATAACCCATACAAGGACTGGGTAACATAACTATATCACCAGGACTATAACCCATACAAGGACTGGGTAACATAACTATACCACCAGGACTATAACCCATACAAGGACTGGATAACATAACTATATCACCAGGACTATAATCCATACAAGGACTGGGTAACATAACTATACCACCAGGACTATAACCCATACAAGGACTGGGTAACATAACTATATCACCAGGACTATAATCCATACAAGGACTGGGTAACATAACTATACCACCAGGACTATAACCCATACAAGGACTGGGTAACATAACTATACCACCAGGGGACTATAACCCATACAAGGACTGGGTAACATAACTATACCACCAGGGGACTATAACCCATACAAAGACTGGGTAACATAACTATATCACCAGGACTATAACCCATACAAGGACTGGGTAACATAACTATATCACCAGGACTATAACCCATACAAGGACTGGGTAACATAACTATATCACCAGGACTATAATCCATACAAGGACTGGGTAACATAACTATATCACCAGGGGACTATAACCCATACAAGGACTGGGTAACATAACTATACCACCAGGGGACTATAACCCATACAAAGACTGGGTAACATAACTATACCACCAGGACTATAACCCATACAAGGACTGGGTAACATAACTATACCACCAGGGGACTATAACCCATACAAGGACTGGGTAACATAACTATATCACCAGGACTATAATCCATACAAGGACTGGGTAACATAACTATACCACCAGGACTATAACCCATACAAGGACTGGGTAACATAACTATACCACCAGGGGACTATAACCCATACAAAGACTGGGTAACATAACTATACCACCAGGACTATAACCCATACAAGGACTGGGTAACATAACTATACCACCAGGGGACTATAACCCATACAAGGACTGGGTAACATAACTATATCACCAGGACTATAATCCATACAAGGACTGGGTAACATAACTATATCACCAGGGGACTATAACCCATACAAGGACTGGGTAACATAACTATACCACCAGGACTATAATCCATACAAGGACTGGGTAACATAACTATATCACCAGGACTATAACCCATACAAGGACTGGGTAACATAACTATATCACCAGGACTATAACCCATACAAGGACTGGGTAACATAACTATATCACCAGGACTATAACCCATACAAGGACTGGGTAACATAACTATATCACCAGGACTATAACCCATACAAGGACTGGGTAACATAACTATATCACCAGGGGACTATAACCCATACAAGGACTGGGTAACATAACTATATCACCAGGGGACTATAACCCATACAAGGACTGGGTAACATAACTATATCACCAGGACTATAACCCATACAAGGACTGGGTAACATAACTATATCACCAGGACTATAACCCATACAAGGACTGGGTAACATAACTATATCACCAGGACTATAACCCATACAAGGACTGGGTAACATAACTATATCACCAGGGGACTATAACCCATACAAGGACTGGGTAACATAACTATATCACCAGGACTATAACCCATACAAGGACTGGGTAACATAACTATACCACCAGGGGACTATAACCCATACAAAGACTGGGTAACATAACTATACCACCAGGGGACTATAACCCATACAAAGACTGGGTAAACTTAAAACATTTTAAACCTTGTTTTCTTTTGCATTATGTTGTGATGCTTTTATGGTTTTATGTGAAGCACTTTGAATTGCCTTGTTGTGGCTAGACAAATAAACATGCCTTGCCTTACTGTGGTAAAGTGATGAAGTAGTACTGTAGTAAAGTACTGTAGTAAAGTAATAAAGTAGTACTGTAGTAAAGTACTGTAGTAACGTGATTAAGTAGTACTGAAGTAAAGTACTGTAGTAAAGTAATGAAGTACTGAAGTAAAGTGATAAAGAAGTACTCTGTAGTAAAGTAATAAAGTAGTACTGTAGTAAAGTGATTAAGTAGTACTGCAGTAAAGTATCGTAATAACGTTTACGTCACTTCATTCCTCATTTTATCACAAACATACAACACCAAGATGTTCTATATCATGTTCATAAAGTAGTACTGTAGTAATGTAGTACTGTATTAAGGTAGTACTGTAGTAAAGTAGTACTATAGTCAAGTACTGTAGTAATGTAGTCGTGTAGTAAAGTACTGTAGTAAAGTAGTCCTGTAGTAAAGTAGTGCTGTAGTAAAGTAGTGCTGTAGTAAAGTAGTACTGTAGTAAAGTAGTGCTGTAGTAAAGTAGCACTGTAGTGCTGTAGTAAAGTAGTGCTGTAGTCCTGTAGTAAAGTAGTACTGTAGTAAAGTAGTGCTGTAGTCCTGTAGTAAAGTACTGTAGTAAAGTAGTGCTGTAGTAAAGTAGTACTGTAGTCCTGTAGTAAAGTACTGTAGTAAAGTAGTGCTGTAGTCCTGGAGTAAAGTACTGTAGTAAAGTAGTACTGTAGTAAAGTACTGTAGTAAAGTAGTGCTGTAGTCCTGGAGTAAAGTACTGTAGTAAAGTAGTACTGTAGTAAAGTACTGTAGTAAAGTAGTACTGTAGTCCTGTAGTAAAGTAGTACTGTAGTAAAGTAGTGCTGTAGTCCTGTAGTAAAGTAGTGCTGTAGTAAAGTAGTGCTGTAGTAAAGTAGTGCTGTAGTAAAGTAGTGCTGTAGTAAAGTAGTGCTGTAGTCCTGTAGTAAAGTAGTACTGTAGTAAAGTAGTGCTGTAGTAAAGTAGTGCTGTAGTCCTGTAGTAAAGTAGTACTGTAGTAAAGTAGTGCTGTAGTAAAGTAGTGCTGTAGTCCTGTAGTAAAGTAGTCCTGTAGTAAAGTAGTGCTATAGTCCTGTAGTAAAGTAGTACTGTAGTAAAGTAGTGCTGTAGTAAAGTAGTACTGTAGTAAAGTAGTGCTGTAGTAAAGTAGTGCTGTAGTCCTGTAGTAAAGTAGTACTGTAGTAAAGTAGTGCTGTAGTAAAGTAGTGCTGTAGTCCTGTAGTAAAGTAGTACTGTAGTAAAGTAGTGCTGTAGTAAAGTACTGCTGTAGTAAAGTAGTACTGTAGTAAAGTAGTGCAGTAGTCCTGTAGTAAACTACTGCTGTAGTAAAGTAGTGCTGTAGTAAAGTAGTGCTGTAGTCCTGTAGTAAAGTACTGTAGTAAAGTAGTGCTGTAGTAAAGTAGCACTGTAGTAAAGTAGTGCTGTAGTAAAGTAGCGCTGTAGTAAAGTAGCGCTGTAGTAAAGTAGTGCTGTAGTAAAGTAGCGCTGTAGTAAAGTAGTGCTGTAGTAAAGTAGCGCTGTAGTAAAGTAGTGCTGTAGTAAAGTAGTGCTGTAGTAAAGTAGTGCTGTAGTAAAGTAGTGCTGTAGTAAAGTACTGTAGTAAAGTAGTGCTTTAGTCCTGTAGTAAAGTAGTGCTTTAGTACTGTAGTAAAGTAGTACTGTAGTAAAGTACTCTAGTAAAGTACTCTAGTAACATTATTAAGTAGCATCATACAAACAGCAGCTTCATTAGCTTGTTAGCATTGCAGGCTAAACATTAGCATCAACCTGAAGCTTAACAACGTAGAAGCTAACGTTATCTGCTAACATCAACAAAAAACAGATGTTTGTTGTTGTTTGTTGTGTTTGTTATTCCAGCAGTTAACCGGGCGTTAGCTGCTAGCCGCTGCCCTTTAAAATGAACTGGACTTTAGCCGCCAGCTAACGGGCCGATGTAAGGGTTTTCCGGGGTCCTTTAACGGGTCAGAGTCAGAGACCCAGCAGCTGTTCGATCAGACACTCGAGCCGGATCGATACACGTCATCACACCAAGGTGTTCACGTACCTGTGCCCAGAATGACGACGTCAAATTCAGACGGAAGATCTTCGGTGGCCATGTTGAGAGCAGGGAAACAGTCACGTGACGGGGCGCGAGGAGCGCGTCACCTTCCCTGATCGGCCAATAAACGAAAGGGACCGTATATCTAAGTATATAAACAGACATATACATACATGTGTATACATGTCTAAGTATGCGTATATATATATATACACATACACATGTGTATATATATATATACACACACATATTTTATATTATATACTTTAATATTTATATTTTATAATATATTTATATTATATGGTATTTATATATCATATTATACAGAATATTATTATATGATATATATATATATATAAATATACTGAGTTATATGACTAAGAGAACTGCTGCCCCAGACCAGTTGAGAACTTAGTTATATTTATACAATGTTACAGTTAGAACCCTTTGAGGGACACTCGGTGCTGAGCCACATCACTGAGTTTAGGCTAGGAGGAGTTTGTTATTTTAAACTCCCCAAAACGATGAAATTTGGCTAAAAATGCAGATATTGAGCAATTAACTGCAGCGCCCCCTAGTGTTGAAATATTAGTGTATATTAAAAGGATGCGATTTGGACATGCATGTATTTGTAAACAATGAAGCCTCGAGTTCCACAAGGTTCTGTGCTTGGACCAATTTTATTTACCTTAGATATGCTTCCTTTGGGCAATAAGAAAAGAGATCACATGACTCCTGTATTAGCTGCTCTGCACTGGCTCCCTGTAAAATCAAGAATCACATTTAAAATTCTTCTCCTCACCTACAAAGCCTTGATTGGTGATGCACCATCATATCTTAAGGAGCTTGTAGTACCATATTGCCCCACTAGAGAGCTGCGCTCACTAAATGTGGGGCTACTTGTGGTTCCTAGAGTCCTAAAAAGTAGGATGGGAGCCAGAGCCTTCAGTTATCAAGCTCCTCTTTTATGGAACCAGCTTCCACTTTCAGTCCTGGAGGCAGACACGGTCACCTCATTCAAGAATAGACTTAAGACTTTCCTCTTTAATAGTGCTTATAGTTAGGGCTGAATCAGGTTTGCCCTGGTCCAGCCCCTTGATATGCTGCTATAGGCTTATAGGCTGCTGGGGGATGTTTTAGGATACACTGAGCACCTATCTCCTCTTCTCTCTCTCCTTATGGATGAATTTACATCTCTCCATTGCACCTTATTAACTCTGCTTCCTCCCCGGAGTCGTTGTGACTTCACGTCTCATAGGGTCCATGGACACCTGGAGGTGTCTGAAGCTGGTTCTGGGTCCTTGCCCCTGCTTCCTGCATCCAGCCCCTGGCCTCCTTCCCAATGGCCCTGCCTCCTTTGTGATGCCTCCTGCCTCCTTGTTTTTTCTGATCCGATGTGAGATGGGACAGTGATGTCGTATGTGTACAGATTGACCTAACCCTAACCCTTAGAAGAACAATAGGTCCCTCTCCGACTACGTCAGCGCTCAGGCCCTAATAAGATCGCTTTAATTGATGTTTAATGATAATTCAATAACACCAGATATCAAACTAATCAATAATAGATATCAAACTAATCAATAACATCAAATATCATAAACATATCAATAACATCAGATATCAGGTTACTAACAGTCAAGTTATTGAACATGTTTTAATGAAACTAAAACCACAGACGCTTAAAACAAATAATCACATCTTGGGTCAATAACTGATCACTATTGATCATGTAGCCGAGCAAAAGAGAGGAGTCTTCAGTATTTGGGCCTCTTGATGTCGACCCTGAAACACAAACACACACATATATATATATATATATATATATATATATATATATATATATATATATATATATATTTAGAGTGTAATTATATAAACATTTAGTTTCTTTATATAAACATTTAGAGTCTGTATATACTCACCCGTCAGCCTCCATCTTCTTCCTCTTCTCTATGATCTGAAACAGTTTGTTGTTCTTTATATATTCACAACATTAAACGTTCAAGCCTCATAAACAATGAAACGTTAATGACATCGTCACGGTGACCCCACGGCGACCTCGTGATGTCGTCACAGTGATGTCATAGGGACCTCACCATGACGTCATAGTGACGTCACAGTGATGTCATAGGGACCTCATAGGGACTCACGGTGACCTCATAGTGACGTCATAGGGACCTCACCATGACGTCGTCACGGTGACCTCATAGTGACGTCATAGGGACCTCACCATGACGTCGTCACGGTGACGTCATAGGGACCTCACCATGACGTCGTCACGGTGACCTCATAGTGACGTCATAGGGACCTCACCATGACGTCGTCACGGTGACGTCATAGGGACCTCACCATGACGTCGTCACGGTGACCTCATAGTGACGTCATAGGGACCTCACCGTGACGTCGTCACGGTGACCTCATAGTGACCTCATAGTGACGTCATAGGGACCTCACCGTGACGTCGTCACGGTAACCCCATAGTGAACTCACAGCACTGATCTTCTTCCACTGGCGGTCCAGTTCTGCCTTCTCATTGGTCTCTTTGAAGCGGCGAGTCTTTCTGCCCTCAGACATCTTGATGCCGTACTGGAAGGCAGCCCTGCAATGAGAAAATCCTCTTCATCATCACCTTCATCATCAGCATCATCACAGCAGGAGGAGGAACAAAGACCAGACGTACTTTGGCAGCGCCTCCTTGTTGTTCATATAATCTGAATATTCCTCCTGAGTGTCAAAGTCCCAGCGACCCAGAGGCCCCTTCTTATTGCCCTGAAATACACAGCAACACAGGGACTAGTACTCTGGTACTAGGGGGTGTTTTACAGACACGGTCCAGGTCTTGAATGGTTAAAGGGTACCTGGTCCATCTTACTGTAGTCCACCTCCTCATCGCTGTCCACAGCCAGGTCGTCCATCCTGTACACACAGACAGGTTTCAAGTACATATATGACTACGTTTTTCTATATATATATATATATATATATATATATATATATATATATATATATATATATATATATATATATATATATATACACACACATATACACAGGATGTGTGTATATCTTACGTAGCAGGGTAACACTCTGCATACGAGTTGGATCCTCCAAAGAAATCTCCCAGTTGCTCTTTACCGTCTCTCCTCTGAGAACCAGTTCAGACTGGTTAAGGACCAACACTGCAGTACTCCTTACACACAGTCCTGCCCTGTGTATGTATGTAATAAATATATATAAAAAGGATATGGCTCCTGGCCCGGCCATTGGCTGCCTGCTGCTCCTGCAAACTTCTCATTGATGATCTTGATCTGGTCTCTAACTGATCCAGGACCTGTTGGACCCAAACACTGTAATGAGTTAACGAGCACCTCGTTAGTAGTTTATGTATGATCACATGATGAAACACACACACACACACACAATAACTGAAGGCATTTACCATCATCCACCTCCAGCACCTGAAGACAGACAGACAGGTAGCATCAATAACAATAATTAAACAATACAAACCATATTATTAAATAGTGTGACTGACCTGGTGTTCGTCTCCTCGAGGCTTCTCAAAGTAACTGTGTCTCCTGCTCTTGCTGTCTTCCTCCCTCTCCCTCTCCCTCTCCTTCTCCTTCTCCCTCTCCCTCTCCTTCTCCTTCTCTCTTTCCTTCTCCCTCTCCCTCTCCTTCTCCTTCTCCCTCTCCTTCTCCCGGTGTCTGTCCTTGTCTTTAGGAGGTTTGGATGACGAGGTGGAGGACGGGATGTAGTCCCCAATGTCCTCAAAGATACTGAAACACAGAGACAGTGAGACCGGGTTCTGGACCACAGAAGATCACATGTAGCTGCAAACTGACCTGAGATCAGCTTCAGGAGCCCTTTTATCGTCCAGTTTTCCTGAAACGCAGGCAGGAAGTACAAGTACACTGAATACACAAGTACTTTAGTGTCAAAGTACTTTTACGTCCCTCAGTGTCTCCTCCCTCTCCCCTCAGCGCCTCCTCCCTCTCCCCCTCAGCGTCTCCTCCCTCTCCCCCTCAGCGTCTCCTCCTTCTCCCCCGCAGCGTCTCCTCCCTCTCCCCCTCAGCGTCTCCTCCCTCTCCCCCTCAGCGTCTCCTCCTTCTCCCCCGCAGCGTCTCCTCCCTCTCCCCCTCAGCGTCTCCTCCCTCTCCCCCTCAGCGTCTCCTCCCTCACCCCCTCAGCGTCTCCTCCCTCTCCCCCTCAGCGTCTCCTCCTTCTCCCCCTCAGCGTCTCCTCCCTCTCCCCCTCAGCGTCTCCTCCCTCTCCCCCTCAGCGTCTCCTCCCTCAGTGTCTCCTCCCTCTCCCCCTCAGCGTCTCCTCCCTCTCCCCCTCAGCGTCTCCTCCCTCAGTGTCTCCTCCCTCTCCCCCTCAGCGTCTCCTCCCTCTCCCCCTCAGCGTCTCCTCCCTCAGTGCCTCCTCCCTCTCCCCCTCAGCGTCTCCTCCCTCTCCCCCTCAGCGTCTCCTCCCTCAGTGTCTCCTCCCTCTCCCCCTCAGCGTCTCCTCCCTCTCCCCCTCAGCGTCTCCTCCCTCAGTGTCTCCTCCCTCTCCCCCTCAGCGTCTCCTCCCTCAGTGCCTCCTCCCTCTCCCCCTCAGCGTCTCCTCCCTCTCCCCCTCAGCGTCTCCTCCCTCAGTGCCTCCTCCCTCTCCCCCTCAGCGTCTCCTCCCTCTCCCCCTCAGCGTCTCCTCCCTCAGTGTCTCCTCCCTCTCCCCCTCAGCGTCTCCTCCCTCTCCCCCTCAGCGTCTCCTCCCTCAGTGTCTCCTCCCTCTCCCCCTCAGCGTCTCCTCCCTCTCCCCCTCAGCGTCTCCTCCCTCAGTGTCTCCTCCCTCTCCCCCTCAGCGTCTCCTCCCTCTCCCCCTCAGCGTCTCCTCCCTCAGTGCCTCCTCCCTCTCCCCCTCAGCGTCTCCTCCCTCTCCCCCTCAGCGTCTCCTCCCTCAGTGCCGCCTCCCTCTCCCCCTCAGCGTCTCCTCCCTCTCCCCCTCAGCGTCTCCTCCCTCAGTGTCTCCTCCTTACCTTTGTCCTTCTTCTTGACCTTCTTGTGCCGGGTCCCCTGTCTGAGGTAAGACAGGATCTGAGTCAGCTTGGAGATCACAATGTCGTTTGTGGTGAGAGTCGTCTGAGCCTGAGGACAGAGAGACAGACAGGACATGGTGAGACAGACAGGAGATGGTGAGACAGAGAGGACAGAGAGACAGACAGGACATGGAGGACAGACAGGACATGGTGAGACAGACAGGACAGAGAGACAAACAGGAGATGGTGAGACAGAGAGGACAGAGAGACAGACAGGAGATGGAGGACAGACAGGACATGGTGAGACAGACAGGACATGGAGGACAGACAGGACATGGTGAGGCAGACAGGAGATGGTGAGACAGAGAGGACATGGAGGACATGGTGAGGCAGACAGGACAGAGAGACAGACAGGACATGGAGGACAGACAGGACGTCCTGGTACCTCCATGCTGGGGCAGTCGGCCTTGCTGCGGATCAGCGTGGTGGGGATGTCGGTGTCGGTGAACTCGTCGTCCAGGTCCACCACGTAGGCCATCCTGCCCGGGAGGAAGAGCTCGTTCCTCTCCACGCCGCCCGTCCTGAACACCACGCGGTAGATGTTCCTGCCTGGGAGACGAGAAGGAGGGGCTTAAATACACTTTTACATATTATTAGCATCGATACTTCATTAAACCAGAGCGCACTGCTCCGCCCCCTCTCAGGCTGCCTGCACGCATTGACTGTAAGGGGGCGGGGCTTCCCAGCGCTCACTCACAGCGAGTGAATATCTTGCTGTAGGCTAATATTAATATTAATGCCATTTGTTAAGTGTTCAACAAGCTGGGCAGGAACACACTGGTAAAAAGGGAACCGTACAGATGTTTTATTAATGACTATTATAGATAAATATACCAGTATTGTAAGTATCGGGTATTATGATATTTATGGCAAGTATCGTATCAAAGTTCAAATGTTGGATTCGTGACATCAGACTCACCAAGACGAGTCTTAAACTCGATCTTCTCTTCCGGCTCCACGTCTTTCCTGAAAGAGACGGACAGGTCAAAGGTCAGTCAGACAGGTCAAACAGACAGTTCACTTATTGATTATTTATTAATATATCTGGTTTCCTACTTTGCCTCTTTCTGCACTTTCTCCATCATATCTTCTTCTTCTTTCTCTTTACTGGTGATTTCAGCTCTCACCTGTAACACACACACTATTAACGTAGTAAATATGTAGCATTAAAGCTACCCGGAGGATGCAGGTGAACACTTACCTTCTGCAGCAGAGCAAAGTCGAGCCCTTTCACCAGGTGAGTGTGCTCCATGTCACCTCCCAGAAACTTAGACTCCTGGATCAGCTGACGCCGCTTCTCTGCTGCCGACTTGTCTCTGAAAATACACAATAAATTCACAAATATTAATTACAGACATATGTAACGAAGCTATAACTAGAGCTAGCGGTGCTGGTAGCACAGTTAGCATTGCTCAATTCCGTGGTGGGTCCCACAGCTCTGTAGTTAGCAGTGCTATTAGCACTAGCATTACTCACGCCTCAGTGTGGGTCCTACAGCTCTGTAGTTAGCGGTGCTGCTAGCACTAGCATTACTCACGCCTCAGTGTGGGTCCTACAGCTCTGTAGTTAGCGGTGGTGTTAGCACTAGCATTACTCACGCCTCAGTGTGGGTCCTACAGCTCTGTAGTTAGCGGTGGTGTTAGCACTAGCATTACTCACGCCTCAGCGGTGGGTCCTACAGCTCTGTAGTTAGCGGTGGTGTTAGCACTAGCATTACTCACGCCTCAGCGGTGGGTCCTACAGCTCTGTAGTTAGCGGTGGTGTTAGCACTAGCATTACTCACGCCTCAGCGGTGGGTCCTACAGCTCTGTAGTTAGCGGTGCTGTTAGCACTAGCATTACTCACGCCTCAGCGGTGGGTCCTACAGCTCTGTAGTTAGCGGTGCTGTTAGCACTAGCATTACTCACGCCTCAGCGGTGGGTCCTACAGCTCTGTAGTTAGCGGTGCTGTTAGCACTAGCATTACTCACGCCTCAGCGGTGGGTCCTACAGCTCTGTAGTTAGCGGTGGTGTTAGCACTAGCATTACTCACGCCTCAGCGGTGGGTCCTACAGCTCTGTAGTTAGCGGTGCTGTTAGCACTAGCATTACTCACGCCTCAGCGGTGGGTCCTACAGCTCTGTAGTTAGCGGTGGTGCTAATCAGCTCGGTCTCTTCGTAGTCTTTGTTGACTCCGTCTCGTCTCTCTCTCGCTCGGTCGCGGTACTTCTCAGCCAGCTCTCTCTCGCGCTCCATCTCCTGCTGACGTAGCTTAGCATAGTAACTGCAATGAAAAACAATAACATGATCGGATTAACTGGAGCTCAGGGTGCTCCGATAAGATGTTGATCCATTAGAGAATCAATACAAATATATTGACAAGACTTCTCATATCATTTGATCAATATGCTCACCTCTTCTTCTTCCTCCTCCTCGCTGCAGGATCCTCGTCCTCGTTGTAATCCCTCGGCATTCTGGGAAAAGAAATAAGAATTGTGTGACTACATTAATCTTGATCCTCATGATTATCACCACCGTCCTCCTCCTTCTTCACCATCATCACCAGTAACTCACTCATGGTGTCTGGACTTGGAGGGTGGGGCAGACGAGGGCGTGGCCCTCGGCGTCATCAGCAGCTTCCTGAAGTCGTCATTGGTTAGTTTGGACCTGCAGAGAAACGTTGGCGAGGTGAGTGAAAACAAACAAAGTACAACAGTGGACTAAAGAAACGCACAAACAGTGTACTAATACAATACTCACTGAGCAGCCGCTCTGTGGTCGTCCAGCTCGTGGCCCTCAGGGGCCAAAGGGTTGGAGTAACTCTCAGCTGTACACAGAGCAGTACAATAGTTACCTCTGAGATGTAGTACAGTATAAAGTACAATATGTACCTCTGAGATGTAGTACAGTATAAAGTACAATATGTACCTCTGAGATGTAGTACAGTATAAAGTACAATATGTACCTCTGAGATGTAGTACAGTATAAAGTACAATAGTTACCTCTAACATGTAGTACAGTATAAAGTACAATATGTACCTCTGAGATGTAGTACAGTATAAAGTACAACATGTACCTCTGAGATGTACTACAGTATAAAGTACAACATGTACCTCTGAGATGTAGTACAGTATAAAGTACAATAGTTACCTCTAACATGTAGTACAGTATAAAGTACAATATGTACCTCTGAGGTGTAGTACAGTATAAAGTACAACATGTACCTCTGAGATGTACTACAGTATAAAGTACAACATGTACCTCTGAGATGTAGTACAGTATAAAGTACAATAGTTACCTCTAACATGTAGTACAGTATAAAGTACAATATGTACCTGAGATGTACTACAGTATAAAGTACAATATGTACTACAGTATAAAGTACAATATGTACCTCTGAGATGTAGTACAGTATAAAGTACAATATGTACCTGAGATGTACTACAGTATAAAGTACAATATGTACCTCTGAGATGTAGTACAGTATAAAGTACAATATGTACCTCTGAGATGTAGTACAGTATAAAGTACAATATGTACCTGAGATGTACTACAGTATAAAGTACAATATGTACCTCTGAGATGTAGTACAGTATAAAGTACAACATGTACCTGAGATGTACTACAGTATAAAGTACAATATGTACCTCTGAGATGTAGTACAGTATAAAGTACAATAGTTACCTCTAACATGTAGTACAGTATAAAGTACAATATGTACCTCTGAGATGTAGTACAGTATAAAGTACAATATGTACCTCTGAGGTGTACTACAGTATAAAGTACAATAGTTACATCATTATACAGATAAATCGATATGTTATTGATCATCTAACTGATTGGATATGTGGGTTCTAGTCTGTTAACGTCTATATTAGTGAGACTTAAAATAAAACACGTAGTACTCCACACAGTATTTATTATTAACATCATTAGTCACGTGCTCTCCGCACGGAGTCCTATTGTTGTGACGTCATGAGTAAACTAGCTCTTTATTCTGCTTAATACATCTTATTTTAAATGTATCAAAACAAATCTTTCCTGTGATTAACGTTAATGTTTGTAATCATACAGTCACATGTTGGGCTTTATTGTCCCCTTTTATTTATGTTATGCTTTTATTTCAGTCTATTGTATCCCTGGCTTGTTAGTTTAACTGTATTTAAATATATTGTGACGTTTGTTATTGACAGCTTGTGAAATTGTACACGTGCAATTGTTGAATAAAGAATTTTAAAAAACATATAATGAAAAATATACGTCTTATTAAACTGAACTGTATCTTAGCATGGTGCTAATAAAGCTAGCTAGCATAGATACTCGGACTCACTTTCCGGCATATTTGCGGCGTCGCGTAGCTGCTTTGCGGCAGGGCGTCGCTGCGCTGCTTCGGGGTGAAGACGAGCTGCTTCCCAGCTCAGAATCTGGTGTTTTAGGCTTTAGCTGCGCTGCTAGTCGGTTAGCTCCCTCACCGGATCTTCTCTCTCTGTGATGCTACCGGATGTTTCCTATTTACTTCGTCACGTCCGGTTCCGCTTGTTAGCGTCAGAGTCCGTTTAATATCTAAAAATTAAATAAAGCTACTTTAGTACAGTCAGTAAAAATGTGTTAAAACATTAAACTGTGTATTATTATACTCTTATTAAGTATTTGTACATTTATGTAGAATATGGATTTAACTTTAATTATTAACTAAAGAATATGTTCATAGTGGATTAATCTGATGATTATTTATATTATTAATAATACATTAACATTAGTATTAATACTAATTTATAAAAAGTTAAAATATTAATAATACATTAACATTATGAAGATTATTAATAATACATTAATATTACTCATACATTAACATTATGAACAGTATTCAGAAGAAAAGTATCTGCTCCACATATCTGGAACAAATCTCCTGAAAGCTGCAGGTCTGCTGAGACCTTCAGGGACCCCCAGAGACCCTCAGAGACCCCCAGAGACCCTCAGAGACCTCCAGGGACCCCCAGAGACCCCCAGAGACCCTCAGAGACCATCAGCTCCTTCAAATCCAGATGTTTGCTGTTGCCTTTTATTGAACCATATTCAAGGATATTGATCAATTTCACTAACTGCAACTTTTATTCTATTTCTTGCTTTTTGAAAAATGTTTTAATGAATGTTCTTAATTGTTTTTAAATCTTGTTTTCTTTTGCATTATGTTTTTTTTTTTTTTGAACTCACTTTTTTTTATTTAGTTTTCAACAACAAACAATATGTATTTTCATACAGTCGTTCCTGTCAATTTTTCAGTTGTATGTCTTGGTTCACATGATATTCAGGTACAGTGTACAAGACAAAGAACAACAAACATCAAAGGTGATCATTCCAAGAATGAAAAGAAGAGGAGAAATGAGGATAATGAAAAGATTGCATAAAATAGAAATTAAATACAAATGATACAAATGAAATAAAATAATTAATTTGAATAATGATTGTCCACTCCTGAGTGTATGTGCTATATATGCTTTTCATAGAGGATTGTGTATGATGTGTGTGTGCCCAGAGACAGTTAACAAGAGCAGTTCAACCAGAGGGCCGAGCAACATTCAGTAATAACAATCATTGTAGTAACAATGTGCGACAGGACCCCATCGTTTGGTAAAGATAGGCTTCTGGAGCCTTAATGAATATGTGATTCGCTCCATTTGATAGATGTCCCATACTTTTTGGATCCATAAGTCGTATGTTGGGGGATCCGGTTTTAAACCCTTCAATGCTGCTGTGAGTAATATGTTTAGGAGGTATTTTTTGGCCCTCCCATCCAGGCCTTCAGGTATCTCTCCCAATAGAGCTACTGTGGGGTCTTGTTGGATGTCCTGTTGGAAGATTTCTTTGAGGGCATCAAAGACTTCTCTCCAGTATGTATTTAATTTAGGGCATAGCCAGAATATATGTGTATGATTGGCAGCGCTTCCACAGTTCCGCCAACACAAGTTGGAATGTGTTGGGCCATCTTAGCTACTATTTCTGGTGTTCTGAAGAATCTGGTGATTATTTTCCATTTAAATTCTCTCCAGGTGTTTGAGTTTGTAACTAGGTGTGCCTCTGTGCACATTTCCTCCCAGTTATTCTGTGGAATGATCGTGTTCATTTCCGCTTCCCATCTCTGCTTTATCTGTTGGGAATTATGTAGATTCATAGATCGAAATATGCTATATAATTTACTTATTGTTTTCTTATCTTCATTCCCCATCTGTATCTCGATTAAAAACCTTTCTAGGGGTGTACGTTTCACAAGCTTTCCCCACTCTTTGTGTGTTGTTAGAAAAGTTCTTAATTGTAGGAACCTGTAGAAATCGGTTTTGGGAAGATCAAAATCTTTTTCCAGCTGCTCGAATGTCTTGAGGTTATCCTCATTAAATAACTGGTGCAGGTGAGCCAGTCCCATGTCTGACCACTTTCTAAAGCCCGTATCCAGATTGTTGGGTGTGAAGGTCTTCATAGATCCGATGCTCTAATGAAATAAACTTTGGAAGCCCAAAAGCTGTCTGTATTTTGTTCCAGATTTTAAGAGTAATCTTAGTCCACTCTGCCACTTCTTTTACGGGCGCATCTGAAAAAGGCAAGACT
Organism: Cyclopterus lumpus; assembly: GCF_009769545.1. Lineage (NCBI taxonomy): Eukaryota > Metazoa > Chordata > Actinopteri > Perciformes > Cyclopteridae > Cyclopterus > Cyclopterus lumpus. The sequence goes on along the minus strand of NC_046979.1, from coordinate 275,291 downwards.
TGTAAGGGCTCTGGGCATGTTTTCCTCAATATTAAGCCAGCGAGTGTATGTGCCATTCTGAATCCTAAACTATCAGAGGTTTCATTTGTGCAGCCCAGAAGTAATATTTTAAGTTTGGGAGTTTAAGGCCTCCATTTAGTTTAGAGAGCTGTAATGTTTTAAGTCTAATTCTAGGACGCTTTTTTTGCCAGATAAATTTAGAAATGATTTTATCCAGGTTATCAAAACTAGATTTTGGAATTTCTATAGGTAGCATCTGAAATAAGTAGAGAAGTCTGGGCAGGACGTTCATGTGAATACTTTCAACACGACCGAGCTGGGACAAAGGGAGCGTAGACCATCGTTCCAGGTCACTGTCAATGCACCCAATCATTCTACTATAACTGGCCTCATATAACTTCTGTAGGGATGAGGGGATGTATATACCAAGGTACTTTATACCGTCATTCGGCCATTTAAATCCACTTTGGAGTTTTACATTTCTTGAGATGTTTCCATTGATATCCATAGCCTCTGTTTTTTCCACATTTACCTTATATCCAGAGTAGTATCCATACTGTGAGATGAGTTCCTTTAGATGTGGTATTGTTGATGCAGGTTGGGTCAGATATAATAATACATCATCAGCATACAGGGATATTTTATGATCCTCTTTATGTATTACAGTTCCTTTTATTTTATTATCTTCTCTGATAAGCTGGGCTAGGGGTTCGATACTAACAGCAGGGGGATAAAGGAGCCTTGTCTGCAGCCGCGTTCCAATGTGAATCTTTGTGATCTATATCCATTCACTTTAACAGCTGCTTGAGGTGACGAATATAGTGTTTGTATCCAATTCAAGAAGTTGGGGCCAAATTTGAATCTTTTTAGTGTTTGGAATAGATAATGCCACGATACCCGGTCAAAGGCTTTTTGAGCATCTAGAGACAAAATCATAGCTTCTACTTTCTCTTCTTTTTGATGGGATATTATGTTTAATAAGCGTCGTAAATTATCACCATAGTATCTTCCAGTGATAAATCCCGTCTGATCAGGATGGATGATTTTAGTGATTATATGATTGACTCTTCTTGCTAGGATTGCTGTTAGAATGCGCAGGTCCCCATTCAGCAGTGATATCGGTCTATATGATTGGCACTCTGTGGGGTCTTTTTTGCATTATGTTTTGATGCTTTTATGTGAAGCCCTTTGAAGCCTTGTTGAAATGTGTGTTATGAATAAACTTGCCTTGCCTAGTTCAGTAAAAATATAAAGTAGCATAACATGGAAAACTCATGTTAAGTATGTACTTGTACTTCAGTAAATGACCTGGTTACATCACACCACTAATACAAAATAATAAAGTATTAAAACTGTGTTAATAATTTATCTCAAAATCTCAAAAAGATCAAATAAAAAGGCAAGATTATTAAAATATTAGATTTGTTTAGGTTTACATTTTCAGTTCCTTTATTATTATTATTATTATTTAAATTCTTAAATGTAATATGCCCTGATATTTTATTTTTGTTGTATTGTATATTTGTAAAAAATCTTTTGCAACTGCTTCAAGTCATTTCCCCCGGGGATGAATAAAGTAAAATCTAATAAATTTAAGAAATAAAATGAATGAATAGTTCATTTTCTAATAGATGAAACAAACAGATATTCAGGTTTCATTGACCACAAACTTCCTGAAGTGATTATTATTAACAATAATAATAATAATAATAATAATAATAGGTGGCTGTTCCATGTTGCTCTGCAGCCCCCTTCAGGTCTACAGTCACTGCTGCTGCTGAAGGTTCTCCAGCACCAGCTGGTGTAATTATATATATTCATGAGGTCACACTGAACAAATATATAAAATATTAGTCATGAGGTCACACTGAATATTAAGATATTAAATAGTATTCATGAGATCACTGTATATTAAGAAAATAATTCTTATTCATGAGATCACACTGAACATAAAGATATTAAACATTAAACATGAGTTCAGCTCTCGATGTGAACCAGGAACAAACAGTTCACACCAATAGACCTGAAATTATCCGGTTATAATTTATAATCATACATGATATATTTATAAGGAGCCTCACAAACTGAAGGGTATGCGTGTGAAACAATAATAACATATTTAATCCCAAGTGAAACCTCAAGATAATAAATCATAACAGGAAACAGAGTGACATTAATAATACGGTTTATTCATATCAACACATTTACATACAGAGTGGAGCCAGTCTGGACTGAACCGCTCCGGGTCAAGGTCTGGACTGAACCAGAGTCTGCAGAGTGACGGCCACCTGGTCAGCTGACATGTGGTCCACGGAGACGCTGCTTTCTTTCCCAAAGTCTGAACACAAAGATCAATATTAATAGTTATATTATAGCAGATATTGACTGATTCCAATCAATATAATATTATGATGAAGATTTAAACACTGTAAATGAAACAATGAAAGCAGTTGAAGTGTCGACTCACCATACCGGGCCCAGACCCGGGCCTGGACTCCAGAACACTCTCTGATCCGGATCGGGAAGTCTGGGTTGGAGGTCTTCAGGGTCACATAGTGCTGCTCCACAAAGTCTCTGAAAGAGTCAGAAAACCACTTTGTTTACCTGTGAGGTCAGTGGGCGGGGTCAGCCCGTCTCAGATGTTAATATAATGAAAGTCAGCTAAACTAATAGATTAATAACATTAGATATATTATTATTGACATTTATTCGGGGACAGTACACGGGCTACTGTGGCCGGAGCCTCCGTTAAACATGCAGGCTTCACCGTCTGCTTCCGGGTCAGAGACCAGCTAGTAACACAAACAACAACAACAACAACAACAACTTCACTCGCTCAGCCAATCCCAGGTACGTTCATGTGTCCCGCCCACCCCCACAGGTAGCTAGGATGATTGACAGGTTGCACAGCTACACAGGTCATGAGACCTTCACTGACCTCCTGAACTCAGTAACTCAACAAACTTCTTCCTGTAAACACAATACCACTTCTAGCAGGTTGACTTTACGTGTCACTCCGTCCGTTACACTATATATACACAAATGATTATTAAAACAAAGCCTTCCGCATGAGAGCAGCTATCGGTTAGATCTTAACTGCTAGTTAGCTGTTAGCGGCTAGCTCGGTTCAGCCTCTAAACTCGGGTCATAGTTCGTAAAGTACCGAGTCTTCCCACCTCAACTGGCCGGCTCGAAGCTCACCTGGCCCCCTTGCTGGCTGCGGAGTTCTGGCAGAGGTGCACGCGGATCTCCCGGAGGTTTTTACCCAAACTGGAGCCGAGACTCCTCACTGCTGCGGCCGCCATCTTAGCTTCTTGGTGTCTACCAAGGACGTTTCCAGGGTTCTTTCAGCCCGGAGTTTTACCCTCAGGCTGCTCGATGGGTGGTTGAGCCCTCAGACGATCCTCACAGGCATGCAAATATAATTAAAGTACCCAAAGTTCATTATTATTTAGAATGATAGATATTATATTATTGTATTAAAGTATTAATCACTTTAATGTTTCAGCTGGTAAAGGTGGAGCCTATTGAATACATCATCATTTATTAATGGATCCTATTTAGTTTTAATCGTGATCCTTTAAGTAACTAAAGTTATTAAATATATAGAGTTCAGTCAAAAGCACAATATTTACCTCTCAGATATAGAGGACGAGAAGTAGAGAAGAGAGTAGCAGAGAACTTTACAAGTACCTCATACGTGTAAAGTACTTGAGTAAATGTATTAAGTTACTTTCACCAGTGCAGATAGGAAGTACTGGACTGAAGGTTTTGTTGTGTACTTTATACTTTCTTTTACTTTATAGCTTTATACTCATCTCAGAGGGAAATATTGTACTTTTTACCATTCTACACAATAGCTTTGAATGGGTGACTGTGGGTTCTATATTTTTATTGTATAGCTCTTTTATGATGATTTTAATTTTTCTAACATTACAGGACCACATCATCCGCAAACAGCAGAGAGGCGATCCCGAGACTCCCGAACCGGATCCTCTCCGCCCCCTGGCTGCGCCTAGATATCCTGTCCATGAAGGTCATGAACAGGACCGGTGATAAAGGGCAGCCCTGGCGGAGGCCAACACCCACCGGGAACGTGTCTGACTTACTACCGAGGAGACGAACACAGCTCCTACTGCAGGCATACAGAGACCGGATGGCCCGTGACAACGGGTCCGGCACCCCATACTCCTGCAGCACCCCCCACAAAAACCCCCGAGGGACCCGGTCGAAAGCCTTCTCCAGGTCTACAAAGCACATGTAAACTGGTTGGGCAAACTCCCAGGACCCCTCCAGTAATCTTGCGAGGGTAAAGAGCTGGTCCACTGTTCCACGACCGGGACGGAATCCGCACTGTTCGTCCTGAATCTGAGGTTCGACAAGCGGTCGGAGCCTCCTCTCCAGCACCCTGGCATAAGCTTTTCCCGGGAGGCTGAGCAGTGTGATACCACGATAGTTCGAGCACACCCTCCGGTCCCCCTTCTTGAAGATGGGAACCACCACCCCGGTCTGCCAGTCCATGAGCACTGTTCCCGACCCCCATGCGACACTGAAAAGGCGTGTCAACCAAGACAGCCCAACAATGTCCAGCGCTTTCAGCATCTCAGGGCGGATCTCATCCACCCCTGGCGCCTTGCCACCAAGGAGCTTTTGACTACCTTAGCGACCTCTGCCAGGGATATGGGTGAATCCACCCCAAAGTCTTCCGGCGCTGCCCCCTCTCCGGGGGACATGTTGGCCGGGTTTAGGAGTTCCTCAAAGTGCTCTTTCCACCGCCCGACGATGTCCCCAGTCCGGGTCAGCAGTTTCTCCCCCCTGCTGAGAACAGCCTGGGGTAGACCCTGCTTTCCCTTCCTGAGCCGTCGGATGGTTTGCCAGAACTTCCTTGAGGCCAACCGAAAGTCCTTCTCCATGGCCTCCCCGAACTCCTCCCATGCCCGAGTTTTAGCCTCCGCGACCATCGTCGCTGCAGCCCTTCTGGCCCGCCGGTACCCGTCAGCTGCTTCAGGAGACCCCAGTGCCAGCCAGGCCCGAAAGGCCTCCTTCTTCAGTTTGACGGCTTCCCTCACCCCCGGTGTACACCACCGGGTTCTCGGGTTGCCGCCACGACAGGCACCGATGACCTTCCGGCCACAGCCCCGAGCAGCCGCGTCCACAATAGAGGCTTTGAACAAGGTCCACTCGGATTCCATGTCCCCAGCCTCCCTCGGGATTTGTGAGAAGTTCTTCCGGAGGTGGGAGTTGAAGACCTCCCGGACAGGACCCTCTGCCAGACGTTCCCAGTTCACCCTCACTACACGTTTGGGCTTGCCAGGTCTCTCTAGCAGAGTCCCCCGCCATCTGATCCAACTCACCACCAGGTGGTGATCAGTTGACAGCTCTGCTCCTCTCTTCACCCGAGTGTCCAAGACATACGGCCGCAGATCAGATGATACGATTACAAAGTCGATCATTGATCTCCGGCCTAAGGTGTTCTGGTACCAGGTACACTTATGAGCCACCTTATGTTCGAACATGGTGTTCGTTATGGACAAACTGTGGCTAGCACAGAAGTCCAACAACAAAACACCATTCGGGTTCAGATCGGGCAAGCCGTTCCTCCCAATCACGCCTCGCCAGGTTTCTCTGTCATTGCCCACGTGAGCGTTGAAGTCTCTCAGGAGAACTATGGAGTCGGCAGGCGGCGCCCTTTCCAGGACCCCTCCCACCGACTCCAAGAAGGCCGGATACTCCGAAATGCTGTTCGGTGCATAAGCACAAACAACAGTCAGAGCCTTACTCCCCGCAACCCATAGGCGCAGGGAGGCGACCCTCTCATTCCCCGGGGAAAACTCCAACACAGCGGCGCTCAGCCGGGGGCTCGTGAGTATCCCCACTCCCGCCCGGCGCCTCTCATCCTGGGCAACTCCAGAAAAGGACAAAGTCCAACCCTTCTCCAGGAGCTTGGTTCCAGAGCCCATGCTGTGCGTGAAGGTGAGCCCAACTATATCTAGCTGGTACCGCTCCGCCTCCTGCACCAGCTCCGGCTCTTTCCCCGCTAGTGAGGTGACGTTCCACGTCCCTAGAGCTAGTCTATGCCGCCGGCGATCGGCCCGCCCAGGTCTCCCGCCTGGCCCGCCGCCCGGTCTACATAGCACCCGACCCCGATAATTCTCCCTGCGGGTGGTGGGTCCACAGGGTGACAGCTGCTCCATGTTGTTCTTTCGGGCTGAGCCCGACCGGGCCCCATGGGCGAAAGCCCGGCCACCAGACGCTCGCCGACGAGCTCCCCTCCTGGGTCTGGCTCCGGGAGGGTGCCCCGGTTTCCCTTGTCCGGGCAAGGTAGCTTCAGTCCGTGGGCTGCTTATCATCAGGGTTTATTGTTGGTATTATTATTATTATTATTATTATTATTATTATTATTATAAGACCTTTAAACACTTTTAGTACATCCATCCATCCATCCATTTTCAATACCGCTTATCCTCATTAGGGTCGCGGGGGCGCTGGAGCCTATCCCAGCTGACATAGGGCGAAGGCAGGGGACACCCTGGACAGGCCGCCAGTCCATCGAGGGCACACTTTTAGTACATTCAGCTGATAATAGATGATAAGAAAAAAGGTTTAAGTTTAAAGTACTTCTCCCACCAATACGTACATATTATTATATAATAACTGTTAATCTCCAACTAATCATTCAGTCTTGTGATCACAGGTTATTAATATTTTTTATTATCATTATTATTGTTATTATTATTGCTATTATATTTATTAATAATAATTTAAAAAATCAACATGTGTTTATGTTTATTATTATTCCTATTATGACTATTATTATTATGGTTATTACTATTATATTACTATTTGTATTATTGTTATAATTGTTATTATTATCATAATTATTATTGTTACTATTGTTATTATTGTTATTTTTATTATATTACTATTATTATTATTGCAATTATTGTTATTATTAAAATTTGTATTAATGTTATTATCATTGTGATTGTTATTATTATTATAAATAAAACCGCACATAAACGGTGTCTCTGGGTTGTACAACAAACTGACGAACGCCTTTTGAGAAATTTTAGAAATCAAACAGTTAATCAATGAATCAATAACATAACCCAGAAGATGAATTAATAATGTATGTTTTTAAGAACTTAACTTTTCAAGATGATAATTGATGTTAAACGTGAGAAAATCAGCTGTTTCCTGTTTCCACTGATATCAGACAGGAAGTGACTGATCTGATCTGAGCTCAGTTTGATGCTCAGCAGACGAGCAGCTGAGAGATTTTAAGCACAAACTGATCCAGAACTAGAACCAGAACCAGAAACCAAAACCACTTTGCCTTTGTCAACTGGAAACGGGTTAGAAGTAATATTGTGAGAAATATATATATAAATAAAATCTAATTTCCCAAAACTCCTCTGAAGACTTCCAGAACCGGAAGTCTTCAGAGGAGTTTTGGGAAATTAGATTTTATTTGTAAATTGAACTAAGATAACTAAGAACTAAAGTAAAAAAAAGGTAAATTCTCTGTTTTACAGACTTTAATTAACGGATTATTTCACCGTTAAAAGAGAGAATTATCGTCTCAGATGAAACAAAGCAGATCAAACATGCTAATTGATTATAATTCAGAACAGCTGCTGGATGCTGTTCCCTTTTTCCAGTCTTTATGCTAAGCTAAGATAGCTGTTTTCCTCAGTTTCCAGTATTTATGCTAAGCTAGCTGTTTCCCTCAGTTTACATTCTATATATGCTAAACTAAGCTAGCTGTTTAACTCTGTTTCCAGTATTTATGCAAAGCTAGCTGTTCCCTCTGTTTCCAGTCTTTATGCTAAGCTAAGCAAGCTGTTCTCTCTGTTTCCATTATTAATGGTAAGCTAACTAATTGTTTCCGGTATTTATGCTAAGCTAGCTGTTTCCAGGCTTTGTGCTAAACTATGGTAGCTGTTTCCAGCATTAATACTAAGCTCAACTTGTTTTTCCAGTATTTTTGCCAATCTAGGCTGGTTGTTTCCCCTCTCTTTCCAGTATTTGTGCTAAACTAAGCTAGTTATTGTCAGTATTCATGTTAATCTAAGATAGCTGTTTCCAGCCTTTGTGCTAAACTAAGACAGTTGTTTTTAGTATATATGCTAAGCTAGCTGTTCCCTCTGTTTCCAGTCTTTATGCAAAGCTAAGCTAACCAGCTGTTGTGCAGGCGAGAGGTGGCATCAGAGAGGAGAACTGTTGAACTGTCCCTTTAAGACGAGTCGTGATGACATCAGCAGCTGGATGAGGCTTTGCTTTATTGAGAAACGGGATTATTTGGTTTTATACAGTTAAACCTTTGAGCATCACGTCTCGAGTTCAGGATTCTAGATTTGAGGAAACAAAGCAGAAAATCCTCTTTGATCGTTCGTCTCTTCGGCTCAGTTCCTCGTGACGAGTTCATAAGCGTTAGCAGAAAGTGAGCAAGCTGCACATGCGTCATCACTGTGAACGATAAAAGAAAACAAAAATGTGCTTTTTATCATCCGTGTTTCCCATCAATCCGGCCTTCTCCCCTCGCCGGATCCCTTCGTCGTTTCTCGTTCAGAAGCTGCTGGATCCGTTTGTTGTGCGTTCGCTCGCGGGCTGGCGGCATCCGCGGCACAAAGAGGTTCTGTCCTCTCGCGGTGTCCATCCCCACGACCCGGTACGGGACCTCGTCCACCGAGTTGTTCTCCTTCTTGGAGAGCGAGAAGAGGGAGGACGACCTTGGCGAAGGTTCGGCTCCGGTCTGGAGGCTCCTTCCTCCCGACATTCTGCTCTCTGAGGAAGTGGCGGTGATGATGACATCAGAATCAGCTGACGTCATTGTCGGGAAGTCTGGGATGGCAGACGGGGTTGAACTTTGACCCTCAACACGTACCACAGGGACTGTAGCAGAGGGCATTGTGGGAGTTTTCCACTTGAATAAATGTGGGGGAGCAGTTGTTTTTGGTCGCCTTGTAGCAGTGGTAGTGATAGTAGTACTAGTACAAGCACTGGTAGTGATAGTAGTACTAGTACTAGCAGTGGTAGTGATAGCAGTACCAGTACTAGTAGTGGTAGTGATAGCAGTACCAGTACTAGTAGTATGTGGAATGATGAGAGGGTGGGTTAAGGCAAGAGAAGGATCCTCATAGGACGAGTACTCGTTATAATCCTCATACTCCACGTACACAAAGTCCGTGCTGCTCTTGCTGGTCGGGGGCGGAGTCACAGTGGCGCTGAGAGACGGCCTGCTGGTGATGTCACTGGTGATGTCGGACCAGGAGGACGTTGAGGTCTTCGTCTCCGTGGTTAAACTCCAGGAACTACAAGTCAACGAAAACAAAAAGAAGATTACTGACATCAGATCAGGTTAATTTGCCGTCTAGCTTTTAGCGGAGCGTTCCGGCTCCGACCTGTTGGCCGTCGGTAGGAAAGGGTTGCTGGAGTTGCTGGAATGGCTGGAGTTGCTGGAGTTGGTGAGGTTGCTGCAGGACTTGCAGCACATCTTCCGGTACCCGGCGATGGAGCAGTACCGACTCAACACCTCCATCCGGCAAAACACAGAGCGGTCACCTCGGCATCGATGCCCTGGAGACAAGTTGGACCACCAGAGCAGAACATGTGACCAGTGAGACCATCGCGATGGTTTCAGGTTCAAACTGAGACACAAAAGAAAACTCTATTGACAATGATTTTAACACAAAATACCCTCTTGTGGAGGCTGTTGTAAAACCTGGTCCTCATGCATGATCTGACGATGTCATCAAATCTCACACCTGGTATAAACATCCTTTGCACAGAAAGAGTGCACCTGCAGCTATTATTTTGACAGCCAACTTAAGAAAACAGGAAGTTTATTTTTAAATATAACTTTAAACCACCAGTTGTCATCAAAGAAGGAGGGAAAAACAGAAAGGAGGAAGAGGAGGAATATGTGTGATTTACTGGAGGAGATCTTTGGAGCTGGGAAGTCTGGGTTGGACCTGGACAGCCACTGAATGATGGCATTCTTCTGGTCGCCTGCAGGGGGAGACAACCACTCAGCTAGCTACACACAGACTACAACTCAGAGCATTACTCCCGCTCCTTCACTCCACACTTATTTGGTATGTGATTGGTCGATGCCTACCGCTACAGGGAGGAGGCTGGCAGGTGCGGGTCTTGATTGGTGGAAAAGCACTGCAGTTATGGACTGAACCCTCGGGGCTCAAACACGCAACCTGACGCTCCTGAGTCCCGTTTCCGCATGACACTGAACACTACAAACATAAACATAAACATGTTGGTCAAACTCAGATGTTCAGTTATTGATCTGGATTTAATGTGTATTATGTCCCAAGTGGCTGTAGGTAATCATGAAAGAAGTTACATTTAGTTCAGATAGGAGAAAAGTAGAAATAGTCCAGATAGAAGAAAGGTAAAGGTAGAAAGGAAAGAAGGAAGTTAAAAGTAGTCCCTAAAGTATGAAGGTAGAGGTCATCCTAAAGAAGGAAGTTGGAGGTAGTTCAATTCAATTCAGTTTACTTTGTATAGCCCAATATCACAAATTACAAATTTGCATCAGAGTCCAGAAAGAAGGAAGATATGTAGTCAATAAAGAAGAAAGGTAGTGGGAGTCCCAAAGGAGAAATGTAAAGGTAGTCTAAAAATAAGGAAGTTACATGGGCGACATTGAATCTTGTTTAAAACTGCTGGCTAAAGATGAGCGTAGTTACAGTAACATTATAATACACGCCGGCGGTAATGACTCCCGACTGCGGCGGTCGGAGGTCACTAAAATTAATGTGGAATCGGTGTGTACTTATGCCAAGACAATAACGGACACCGTAGTTTTCTCTGGCCCTCTCCCCAATCTGATCAATGATGACATGTATAGCCGCATGTCGTCATTCAACCGCTGGTTGTCCAGGTGGTGCCCAGCAAACAATGTGGGCTACATAGATAACTGGAGGACTTTCTGGGGAAAGCCTGATCTGATGAGTCCAGACGGCATTCATCCCACTTGGGATGGAGCGCGTCTCATTTCTGTGAACATGGCCAAGTTGATTAGCGGACTTAATCCATGACCCAGAGTTCAGATCAGGAAGCAGAAGCAGAGTTGTAGTCTTCCACCCTTCTCTGCACTTCCATCTGAGCAGTTACCCACCCTTAACCTTAACTCTATAGAGACTGTGTCTGTCCCACGGCCACTTAAATTAAGTAAATCCAAAGTAACCAGAAGAGGAGTCATACAAAATAACCTCATAAAGGTTAACATCACTACTGCAACAGTGCAACAAAACAGGATAATTAAATGTGGACTCCTAAATATTAGATCTCTGTCATCTAAAGCTGTATTAGTAAATGATTTGCTTTGGCCACACCCTCCACCTTGTTCTTACATATGGCATTGACATTGAGCATTTGGAGGTCTTCCCACAGAACCCTCTTCTGTCAGACCATTACCTCATAACTTTTGAGTTTATACTCCCGGAGTGTACACCGTTAGTCAAAAGTTTCTACACCAGATGTCTAACTGACAGTGCTGTAGCTACATTTAAAGAAGCGATTCCTTCTGCATTTGATTCAATACCACGTCTCAATGTGACGGAGGACTCCTGTGCTAACTTTAGTCCGTCCCAGATTGATCATATTGTCGATAGTGCTACAGGCTCACTGAGAATGACACTAGACTCGATAGCCCCACTGAAGAAAAAGACAGTGAGGCAAAGGAGGTTTGCTCCCTGGTAGAACCCTCAGACCCGAGACCTAAAGCAAACTTCACGAAAGCTTTAAAGCATATGGCGTTCCACCAATCTGGAAGAATCACGCTTAGTTTGGAGAGATAGTCTTAAAACATATAAAAAGGCTCTCCGTAATGCCAGAGCAGCCTATTACTCATCAGTAATAGAGAAAAATAAGAACAACCCCAGGGTTCTCTTTAGCACTGTAGCCAGGCTGACAGAGAGTCACAGCTCTGTGGAGCCGTGTATTCCTATAGACCTCAGTAGTAATGACTTCATGAACTTCTTCAATGAAAAGATTTTAACTATTAGAGGCAAGATTGATGATCTCTTGCCCTTAACTACTACCGATCTGTCATCAAGAGGAGTGGCCTTGGAAACGGCTATATGACCTGGTGTATATTTGGATAGCTTTTCTCCCATTAACCTAGACCAATTATCCTCAACGGTTTCTACTTCTAAACCGTCTACCTGTCTCTTAGACCCCATCCCAACGAGGCTGCTTAAAGACGTGTTGCCTTTAATTGGCACCTCTCTGCTGGATATTGTTAATGTGTCTTAGCTAACAGGCCATGTACCACATTCCTTCAAAGTAGCTGTAATTAAACCTCTCCTGAAGAAGCCCACTCTTAATCCAGAGGTGTTGGCTAACTACAGACCAATCTCTAACCTTCCCTTCCTCTCTAAGATCCTTGAGAAAGTAGTCGCAAATCAGTTGTGTGACTTTCTACATCAGAATAGTTTATTTGAGGAGTTTCAGTCAGGATTTAGAAAACACCACAGAGACAGCACTGGTGAAGATTACAAATGACCTCCTAATTGCATCAGATAAAGGACTCATCTCTGTACTGGTCTTGTTAGACCTTAGTGCTGATAAAGGACTCATCTCGGTACGGGTCTTGTTAGACCTTAGTGCTGCGTTCAACACCATTGATCATGACATCCTATTACAGAGACTGGATCAGTCGATTGGCATTTCAGGTACCACACTAAGTTGGTTTAAATCCAATTTTTCAGATCGATCTCAATTTGTATTTGTATACGATGAAGCCTCAATGACCACCAACGTTAATCACGGAGTTCCACAAGGTTCTGTGCTTGGACCAATTTTAATTTACCTTATATATGCTTCCTTTGGGCACTATTATCAGGAAACACTGCATAAACTTTCATTGCTATGCAGACGATACTCAATTATATCTATCGATCAAACCAGAGGAGACCAACCAGCTTGCTAAAATTCAAGAATGTCTTAAAGACATAAAAACATGGATGACCTGCAACTTCCTGATGTTAAACTCAGACAAAACTGAAGTTATTTTACTGGGCCCTGAACACCTCAGAGATCAATTATCTGGTGATGTGGTTTCTGTAGATGGCATTGCCCTAGCATCCAACACCACTGTAAAGAATCTCTAGTTATCTTTGACCCAGACTTGTCCTTTAACTCCCACGTTAAGCAAATCTCAAGGATTGCATTTTTTCATCTACGTAACATTTAAAAAATCAGGCACATCTTGTCTCAAAAAGATGCAGAAAAGCTGGTTCACGCGTTTGTTACTTCCAGACTAGATTACTGCAACTCCTTATTATCAGGCTGCTCTAATAAGTCTCTTAAGTCCCTCCAGTTGATCCAGAATGCTGCAGCTCGAGTACTCACACAAACTAAGAAAAGAGATCACATGACTCCTGTATTAGCTGCTCTGCACTGGCTCCCTGTAAAATCAAGAATCACATTTAAAATTCTTCTCCTCACCTACAAAGCCTTGATTGGTGATGCACCATCATATCTTAAGGAGCTTGTAGTACCATATTGCCCCACTAGAGAGCTGCTCACTAAATGCGGGGCTACTTGTGGTTCCTAGAGTCCTAAAAAGTAAGATGGGAGCCAGAGCCTTCAGTTATCAAGCTCCTCTTTTATGGAACCAGCTTCCACTTTCAGTCCGGGAGGCAGACACAGTCACCTCATTCAAGAATAGACTTAAGACTTTCCTCTTTAATAGTGCTTATAGTTAGGGCTGAATCAGGTTTGCCCTGATCCAGCCCCTTGATATACTGCTATAGGCTTATAGGCTGCTGGGGGATGTTTTAGGATACACTGAGCACCTATCTCATCTTCTCTCTCTCCTTATGGATGAATTTACATCTCTCCATTGCACCTTATTAACTCTGCTTCCTCCCCGGAGTCGTTGTGACTTCACGTCTCATAGGGTCCATGGGACCTGGAGGTGTCTGATGCTGGTGAGCCGGCCTCCCATTGGCCCTGCTGATGCCCCGCCCCCCCTCCTCTCTACCTCCTTCTGTTTCATGGATTGGAGTTCCATTCATACATTGTCATATTCATGTAATGTGTTTATGTAACTCTGTAACTCTGTTCATTCTGAACACATGACATCTATTCTTCTGTCCATCCGGGGAGAGGGATCCTCCTCTGTTGCTCTCCTGAAGGTTTCTTCCCTTTTTTCCCTGTCAAATGTTATTTTTGGGGAGTTTTTCCTGATCCGATGTGAGGTCAAAGGTCAGGGATGTCGTATGTGTACAGATTGTAAAGCCCTCTGAGGCAAATTTGTAATTTGTGATATTGGGCTATACAAAATAAACTGAATTGAATTGAGTTGAACATGTAATCCAGAAAGGATAAAGGGGAAGTAGTCTAGAAAGAAGGAAGTAAGAGGTAGTCCAGAAAAAAAGGGGAAGTAGAAGTCATCCAGATAAAGGAATAAAATGTGAGAAGACGATGTGAGAAGTAGTCGAGAGAGAATTAAATTAAAGGTAGTCCAGAACGATTGACTAGGAGGTAGTCCAGAAAGAAGGAATTTCAGGGTCGTCGAGAGAGAAGGAAGGCAGACATAGTCCAGAAAAGGAAGGTATGATAATTCCTTGTGGTAAAATGACTTTGTGACTCTGAATAGTTTGAGACTTTTTACCGGGGTCCAGGGCCCAGCTCTCCAGGAAGCTGGACAGGGTAAACGATTGCAGGTTTGTTTGACTTCTGGACGGTTATCACCGCAGAGTTTGCTGTGCACTGAGCGCTGCCCCCTGTTGGACAGCTGCTGGCAGGTCACCCAGCGGCGCTGCCATCCTGTCTGACCACAGGTGGCACTGCAGTCCTCCCACTCAGCGGTCACCCAACTGAGAGGACAGAAACAGTAGCATTTCATACAATAAACCAATATCTGCACTCTTTTCCCTTTTTGAAATATTTTTAATATGAACAAATTCTATGGTTCAAGTTTTATAATTTTTGATTTTTTTTATAACAATTTACTATTTTGAGTGTTGCATTGAAAGTGTTTATCTACATCATTAAAATGTGATTGGTTGACAGGTGTTACCGTGGGGCGCTGCTGGTGTCACCTTGGGGGGCTACAGGTGTTGCCGTGGGCGGCTGCAGTTGTTGGTGTTGCAGGTGTTACCTTGGAGGGCTACAGGTGTTTGTGTTGCAGGTGTTACCTTAGGGGGTTACAGGTGTTTGTGTTGCAGCTGTTAACTTGGGTGGCTATATGTGTTACCTTGGGGGGTTGCAGGTGTTACTGGGTGGGGCTACAGGTGTTACCGTGGGGTGCTGCAGGTGTTGGTGTTGCAGGTGTTTACCGTGGGGTGCTGCAGGTGTTGGTGTTGCAGGTGTTACCATGGGGGGCTGCAGGTGTTACCTTGGGGAGTTGCAGGTGTTGGTGTTGCATGTGCGGCTGATGGCTCTCGGTTTGTGATTTCGGAGCAGAACGTCCTCTGAACCCATTTTCCCATCAGCCTTCCTTCTGCAGCCGAACCGTGTGTACTGTTTCCCTGCCAAGCAAACAACAAGGTTAACTACCATGACTGTTAACCTGGTTAGGGTAAGGCATGGTGGTTAACCTAACTCTGGTTAAGAGTTTTGGCTTAAAGGTTAGGGTTATGACCAGAAGGTTGGTACCTCCTCCACAGGGCTTGGAGCAGTGCGACCACTTCTTCAGCGCCCACTTGTAGAAGATGGCGTCCTCCTGCAGCAGGTGGACTCCAGCGAGGATCGGAGATGATCCTGGATGACGTACTTATAGGACACCGTCACCTTGGAGTCTCCGTGGGAACGGACCTGAGGGACGGAAACACAGGAAGGCGTTTTGTTCTGATTTAGACTAAAAAACAATATGAGTTGGACATCCTGTGGCGACTTACTAACCATGAGCAGGACTCCATACTTGAGGGGCCCTGTGGTCTGGACGGACTCCTGCTCCTCGGTGTTGCTGTACTCCCACGCCGAACCCTTCTCGATCACCACTCTGGATTCGGGCAGCTCGTCTTCCTCATTGAGAAAGAGGTGGCCCGTCTCCTGGTTCGTCAGCGCTAGAACAGGAAAAAAGGAAGTTAAGGTTCTCCACAGAATGACAGAAGTTCTTCCTGTTGGACTGAACAGGCTCCTTCCCCCTCTTACCCAGATGTGAGGGTTCCTTTAAAGTCCTGGATCAGCAGATGCCGGGCTCCTTTGGGGATCTCCAGGATCTTTAGGTAACCTAGCAATGGTAACCATGATCCTTTATTGGTCAGGAATGAAGACTTTCTAGTGAATGATTGACATCAAACTAAAGGAGCTCCAGACCTGGTTTCTTGGTGCTGCGGGTGAAGTTCCCTTTGATAATCTTACAGCTGGAGTTATCTCCTCCACAGACTCCACATCGATCCTCCTGGTGGTCCGAGGCGATCTGTCCATCACAACCAACATGCTGCACGAGGAGAGAGGACACAAGGACAAAGGGCAGATCTCAGGGAGAGTCCACCTGAAGCACATCTCATCTTCCAAATATTATCTATTCAGATTTCTGAACTCTGATCAGATCTGTACGACCCTGCCTGTTTGGACTCCTCCACCTTAACTCTGCCCCGGTACAACCCTACCTGTTTGGACTCCTCCACCTTAACTCTGCCCCGGTACAACCCTACCTGTTTAGTCTTCTCCACCTTACCTCTTACCTGTACGACCCTGCCTGTTTAGTCTTCTCCACCTTAACTCTGCCCTAGTATGACCCTGACTGTTTGGAGTTCTCCACCTTAACTCTGCTCCGGTACGACCCTGCCTGTTTAGTCTTCTCCACCTTGCCTCTGCCCTAGTATGACCCTGACTGTTTGGACTTCTCCACCTTGACTCTGCCCTAGTACGACCCTGACTGTTTGGACTTCTCCACCTTGACTCTGCTCCGGTACGACCCTACTTGTTTAGTCTTCTCCACCTTGCCTCTGCCCCGGTACAAGCCTGCCTGTTTGGACTTCTCCACCTTGACTCTACCCTAGTACGACCCTACCTGTTTAGTCTTCTCCACCTTGACTCTGCCCTAGTACGACCCTGACTGTTTGGAGTTCTCCACCTTGACTCTGCCCCGGTACGACCCTGACTGTTTGGACTTCTCCACCTTAACTCTGCTCCGGTACGACCCTGCCTGTTTAGTCTTCTCCACCTTGCCTCTGCCCTAGTACGACCCTGACTGTTTGGACTTCTCCACCTTGACTCTGCTCCAGTACGACCCTACTTGTTTAGTCTTCTCCACCTTACCTCTTACCTGTACGACCCTGCCTGTTTGGACTTCTTCACCTTAACTCTGCCCCGGTACGACCCTACCTGTTTAGTCTTCTCCACCTTACCTCTTACCTGTACGACCCTGCCTGTTTAGTCTTCTCCACCTTACCTCTGCTCCAGTACGACCCTACTTGTTTAGTCTTCTCCACCTTACCTCTTACCTGTACGACCCTGCCTGTTTAGTCTTCTCCACCTTGCCTCTGCCCCGGTACGACCCTGACTGTTTGGACTTCTCCACCTTAACTCTGCTCCGGTACGACCCTACTTGTTTAGTCTTCTCCACCTTGCCTCTGCCTCTGTACAAGTCTGCCTGTTTGGACTTCTGCACCTTAACTCTGCCCTAGTACGACCCTGCCTTGTGTGTTTTAATACATTTCTGCTCACTACTGACCATTTCGTTGAATTGCGAGTCCTTACCACCACCCGTTACAGTATACTAGGTATACTACTTCATGTTATACTTTACTGAGATAAATGATGTTGTACTACGCATATAACTTTTTTCATACTTTACTGAGATAAATTATGTTGTACTACGTACACTACTTTATATTATACTTAACTGTGATCAGTTATTTAATAGTAAGTATACTACTTCATGCTATACTTTACTGTGATGATGTATTAATACTTTGTACTAGTGAGATAATATTAATACTTCAGTGAGATAATATAATAGTACTTTGTATTAGTGAGATGATTTATTAATACTTTGTACCAGTGAGATGAACTAAAACAAAATAAAGACCTCACACTCTCCTTGGACGCAGACGCTGTGGGCGTCGTCGTAAGAGCATTGCGTCCCATCATGCACCATTCGGTTGATGGAAACCACGGCGGCCGTCTCCTTTGACTGGCAGTAGAGCCGACAGCGCTCATCAGCTGCAGAGATCATCATAGTATATGTATATCTATACACACATATATATATATATATATATATATATATATATATATATACGTATATATATATATATATATATACATATATATACATACATTTATTCAAAATTATATTTCTACATCAGAGCTACTGCAGGTAGAACATTTAAGGAGGTTAAAAAGTTAAAGAGAGGAGAGGCCACAAGTTTCCTTCCAATAACAGATTCCTGACTGATGACTTTAACATATGAACATACACACACAAACACACACACACACACACACACTCTCTCTCACACACTCACACTGTGGCTGTCTGGCTTTGAACAATCTGCTTTTTCATTTACGGTCATCAAGCTGTGTGTGTGTGTGTGTGTGTGTGTGTGTGTGTGTGTGTGTGTGTGTGTCTGTGTGTGTGTGTGTGTGTGTGTGTGTCCACTGACTGCAGATGAAAATCAACCAGTAAATAAATATAACACAAATCATCATAATAACACACAAAATGTACCAAAACATAAACCTGAAGTTAAATCAAGTCTTCACCATGAAGTGTAATGCTTCTTGTTATGGGGCCCTGCATTTTGTGTATAAAGTGTGTATTATGAGTGTGTATTATAATTGTGTATGAAGTGTGTATAAAGTATCTATAAAGTGTGTATAAAGTGTGTATTTACGGTCAGGGTGTTGGTACGGCAGCCAGTGATGTTTGATGCCTTCATGTTCCATAAATGGATTCCAGACTTTACACTGATCCTCTCTGAAAGACAACACAACAAGTGAACTACGGGTACACTGACCTGAAGTCAGTCAAGGGACTCAGATTACAGAGCGAACGATAGATCTACTGACCTGAAGTCAGTCAGGGGGGGACACTCTTCCTGGCTGCATAGCTGGAACTCGTAGCTATTTCCGAAGCAGGTGCGCCCCCCGTTGGCTGGACTGAGAACAACAACAGGTTAGAGTCTTTGATTGGTGCCTCTGATCTGTGACATCATTGATGATTGACAGCTGACTCACGCTGGAGTGTCGCAGCGCCGGGCCCGAAACCTGACCCCGCCCCCGCAGGTCCTGGAGCAGCTGCCGAACTGACTCCATGTCCCCCAGCCGCCATCTTGTCTCAGCAGGTCTGGGGTCAGTTGCCTGCAGAAACCCTTAAAACAGTGCTGCAAAGAGACAAGGTTAGCATAGCTTAGCATAAAGACAGGAGGCAGGGGGACGCAGTTAGTTAGTTAATTAATATATGAATTCAAAATATACATTTTGTGGTAAATGGTTTGGCTAGTGTAGCCTCATGCTAGTGCTCCAGTGAGGTGCAGTGCATGATAAGTAATCTATTACATACATTTATATTAACATGGTATAAGACTAATAAATACTAACATTTTAACATATAAACATGTTAACATACTAACATGCTAACAGTCAGCAGGTATCTTGTTCACTATCTTAGCTGTAGCCTGTTAACATACTAACAGCGTTTTGGACACATTGACCTGATGATGAAAAGAGGATCAATAAAGTCATGTCCATCCGGTCCAAAACACTAAAGAGAATCACTTCCTGTTGTCCAGCCAGCGTCGGAACTCAAAGTGTCCTCACCTTCCCCGGTCCACACTTTGTCCCGTCGAGCGGCGGACCTTTCTTGGTCTTACAGTAGAAGGGGTTGTTGTAGTCACTGCACCATAGCTGCTTACAGTGGTCAAGGGTGGTGTACTGGGGACACAAAGACAGACACCAGGGGTCAAGGGTGGTGTACTGGGGACACAAAGACAGACACCAGGGGTCAAGGGTGGTGTACTGGGGACACAAAGACAGACATCAGGGGTCAAGGGTGGTGTACTGGGGACACAAAGACAAACACCAGGGGTCAAGGGTCGTGTACTGGGGACACAAAGACAGACACCAGGGGTCAAGGGTCGTGTACTGGGGACACAAAGACAGACATCAGGGGTCAAGGGTGGTGTACTGGGGACACAAAGACAGACATCAGGGGTCAAGGGTCGTGTACTGGGGACACAAAGACAGACATCAGGGGTCAAGGGTCGTGTACTGGGGACACAAAGACAAACACCAGGGGTCAAGGGTCGTGTACTGGGGACACAAAGACAAACACCAGGGGTCAAGGGTCGTGTACTGGGGACACAAAGACAGACACCAGGGGTCAAGGGTCGTGTACTGGGGACACAAAGACAGACATCAGGGGTCAAGGGTCGTGTACTGGGGACACAAAGACAGACACCAGGGGTCAAGGGTCGTGTACTGGGGACACAAAGACAGACACCAGGGGTCAAGGGTCGTGTACTGGGGACACAAAGACAAACACCGGGGTCAAGGGTCGTGTACTGGGGACACAAAGACAGACATCAGGGGTCAAGGGTCGTGTACTGGGGACACAAAGACAAACACCAGGGGTCAAGGGTCGTGTACTGGGGACACAAAGACAGACACCAGGGGTCAAGGGTTGTGTATTGGGGACACAAAGACAGACATCAGGGGTCAAGGGTTGTGTACTGGGGACACAAAGACAGACATCAGGGGTCAAGGGTCGTCTACTGGAAACACAAAGACAGACACCAGGGGTCAAGGGTTGTGTACTGGGGACACAAAGACAGACACCAGGGGTCAAGGGTCGTCTACTGGAAACACAAAGACAGACACCAGGGGTCAAGGGTCGTGTACTGGAGACACAAAGACAGACATCAGGGGTCAAGGGTCACGTACTGGGGACACAAAGACAGACACCAGGGGTCAAGGGTCGTGTACTGGGGACACAAAGACAGACATCAGGGGTCAAGGGTCACGTACTGGAGGACACAAAGACACACATCAGGGGTCAAGGGTTGTGTACTGGGGACACAAAAACAGACACCAGGGGTCAAGGGTCACGTACTGGGGACACAAAGACAGACATCAGGGGTCAAGGGTCGTGTACTGGGGACACAAAGACAGACATCAGGGGTCAAGGGTTGTGTACTGGGGACACAAAGACAGACACCAGGGGTCAAGGGTTGTGTATTGGGGACACAAAGACAGACACCAGGGGTCAAGGGTCATGTACTGGGGACACAAAGACAGACACCAGGGGTCAAGGGTCACATACTGGGGACACAAAGACAGACACCAGGGGTCAAGGGTCATGTACTGGGGACACAAAGACAGACACCAGGGGTCAAGGGTCACATACTGGGGACACAAAGACAGACACCAGGGGTCAAGGGTCATGTACTGGGGACACAAAGACAGACACCAGGGGTCAAGGGTCGTGTACTGGGGACACAAAGACAGACACCAGGGGTCAAGGGTCATGTACTGGGGACACAAAGACAGACACCAGGGGTCAAGGGTCACATACTGGGGACACAAAGACAGACACCAGGGGTCAAGGGTCATGTACTGGGGACACAAAGACAGACACCAGGGGTCAAGGGTCACATACTGGGGACACAAAGACAGACACCAGGGATCAAGGGTCACGTACTGGGGACACAAAGACAGACACCAGGGGTCAAGGGTTGTGTACTGGGGACACAAAGACAGACACCAGGGGTCAAGGGTTGTGTACTGGGGACACAAAGACAGACACCAGGGGTCAAGGGTCGTGTACTGGGGACACAAAGACAGACACCAGGGGTCAAGGGTTGTGTACTGGGGACACAAAGACAGACACCAGGGGTCAAGGGTCGTGTACTGGGGACACAAAGACAGACATCAGGGGTCAAGGGTCGTGTACTGGGGACACAAAGACAGACATCAGGGGTCAAGGGTCGTGTACTGGGGACACAAAGACAGACATCAGGGGTCAAGGGTCGTGTACTGGGGACACAAAGACAGTAACACTGACTACGTCCTGTCTGACGTCTTCTGTCTGAGACAAAAGGACAAACAATCGTGGAGAAACGATGGAGAGAAGAAAACAACATCATCAAATTAAAGATTTCCATTTCCTGGGTGATGTCATTAAACGTGTCTCACACCCTGAACAGATGTTTCTGTCCCAACACGTCTATATTATTAATATTACACGGTGATGTCATCGCACTAAATACCGGCTTCATATCCTGGTGACATCATGAAAACACAGGACTCTTTTACATCAGCAATGTCCATTGTCTCCAGATGTTTCACAGAGAGACAGACAGACAGACAAAAAGAGAGACAGACACACGGACAGACAGACAGACAGACAGAGAGGCAGAGAGGCAGAGAGACAGACAGACAGAGAGACAGACAGACAGACAAAAAGAGAGACAGACACACGGACAGACAGACAGACAGACAGACAGAGAGGCAGAGAGACAGACAGACAGAGAGACAGACAGACAGAGAGACGTACTGCAGTACAGAGGCTGTATCCTGGTCCGAAGTCGAAGCGACACTGCTGGTCCATTGAGTACTGGAAGCCCGGCAGCTGAGGCTGATCCGGCCAATCGTGGTTGAAAGGGTCGTCACGGAGACAGTCATAGGTACTGAAGAGACAGACAGACAGGCAGACAGACAGGTTCAGGTGGTGTCTACTATTCTGTGTACAGTTAGAATTATTTGCAGTACTCACTGCAAGTACTTGTGCAGTTCCCTCCAGCTGCAGCGGGACCAGTGGTACTGATGGAAGGTGGCCTGAACCCGCGGGGACATGATGCTGCCCAACGGCACGTCATCAGCACAGTCATTGGCCTCGCCGTCATGCTCCATCCCTAAGCTGGAACAGACAGACAGTCAGACAGACAGTCAGACCGACTGGACACCTGGAAGTCACTATTGTCTCTACATTGACACCTGGAAGTCACTATTGTCTCTTCATTGACACCTGGAAGTCACTATTGTCTCTACGTGGACACCTGGAAGTCACTATTGTCTCTACGTGGACACCTGGAAGTCACTATTGTCTCTACGTGGACACCTGGAAGTCACTATTGTCTCTTCATTGACACCTGGAAGTCACTATTGTCTCTACATTGACACCTGGAAGTCACTATTGTCTCTTCATTGACACCTGGAAGTCACTATTGTCTCTACGTGGACACCTGGAAGTCACTATTGTCTCTTCATTGACACCTGGAAGTCACTATTGTCTCTACATTGACACCTTGACGTCATTATCGTCCCTACATTAACACATGAAAGTCACTATCGTCTCTACATTGACAACTGGAAGTCACTAGCGTCTCTACATTGACACCTTGACGTCATTATTGTCTCTACATTGACACATGGAAGTCACTAGCGTCTCTACATTGACACCTTGACGTCATTATTGTCTCTACATTGACACATGGAAGTCACTAGCGTCTCTACATTGACACCTTGACGTCATTATTGTCTCTACATTGACACATGGAAGTCACTAGCGTCTCTACATTGACACCTTGACGTCATTATTGTCTCTACATTAACACATGGAAGTCACAATCGTCTCTACATTGACACCTGGAAGTCACTATTGTTTTTACGTTGACACCTGGAAGTCACAATCGTCTCTACATTGACACCTGGAAGTCACTATTGTTTTTACGTTGACACCTGGAAGCCACAATCGTCTCTACATTGACCCCTGAAAGTCACTATCGTTGCTATACCTAAGAGTCGTTTTGATTTGCAGTTCATGTGTGTGTTTGTGTCTCACACGTGTCCTGTTTCATGTGCAGCTACGAAGGCAGATGAAAACCCGTCTTCAAAGACGAGGACGCAACTCCGATGCAGGTGACACATTCCTGTAACTGGAGCATAACCTACAGCACAGAGAGAGGTCAAATGTCAGAGGTCAGGGGTAAGAGGTCAGGCAATGGTGTTAGAAGTAGTATGTGTGTTATTAGTGGTACTATTAGCAGTAGTACCCTGCATACCAAGACAGCAAAACTCCCTCCTGGTCAGATAGATGGTGTTAGTCCTAGTACTTATTTATCAGTACTTCCATTTTTGCCGGATGGGACAAACTCATCACCAGGTAGATGTTGTTAGTTGGAGTACTTGTAGTATTAGTGGAGGTATTAGCAGTAGTACCTTGCATGCCAGAAGGGCCAAACTCCTGCCTGGTTAGGTAGAAAGTGGTAGTGTTAGCAGTATTTGTAGCTTTAGTGGTAGTATTATTAGTACTTCCCTGCATGCCGGATGAGCCAAGCTCCTCATCAGGTAGAAGATGTTCGATGGAATACTTGTAGTATTAGTGGAGGTATTAGCAGAAGTACCCTGCATGCCAGAAGGGCCAAACTCCTGCCTGGTCAGGTAGATGGTGTGGTCGTGCTGCTCGGCGTCATTCTGCTCCCTGTGCTGGAGATACGACCATCCACAAACGTTCTCCAAACTCTTCTTGGGATTCCCCACAGAGATCAGCTCCTGGGACTGATGGAGGGACACTGTTTGTTTTTAACCAACGTGCAGATGTGTGATGGAGAGCAAACCTTTACTAATTTGAATTAATATTAACGTGATTCCCCAGATAAATGCAGGGTGTTAATGTGGGAGTGCGTGGAAAGTACTTCAAACTAGACTCAACAAATACTAATCTTTTGAATAAAACGCAAAATTCCATAACAGCGGTGACCAGAGAGAGCAAGGTAGAAAACAGAACTAGGCTGTCTTAAGTTTCTTTGTATAAACAGCAGCAGCATGCTCTTCATCTCAGTAGACTTTCTAAACTTTCAAAGAGCTTGTGATATGAATTCAGGATTAACAGATCTAACAACACAGAATCTCAGAGGCCTGCAATAGGAAAGCAAAGTAGTAGAATTGATTGACACCTTCTGCCTTGTGGACATGTTAACCTGACTAAGAGAGCCTGTCCATCCTGAATAAGACATTACAACAACTGGACAACTTTATGTTCATGTACAGAAAAGTACTTCATCAGCTTTGAGACAGAGTTTAGTACCTTTGATGGCGACAACATGATGATTCTGACCAGAACTACATTGACGTTGGCGCCCAGAGAATGATCCTGATAGATCTCATTCACCTGAAACAGAGAGGTGCTGTCAACATATTGGCCCATCTAGTTATCCACACATCCTTTCTAAATTTGGGGAAATGTAAGAACATTAACCCCACATTGTACCTTCAAAAGTTCAAAGTTCAAAGTTAGCTTTATTGTCACTTCTTCCATTTGTGCAAACATACAGAAGATCTGAAAGTACGTTTCTCTCCTGTCCAACATAAAGTGATTGTAGTAATAATAATAATAAATAAAAGTAATGAAGTGCAAACAGTTAACAACAACAACAAAGAACATGTAAACAATATATAAAGCAGCATTTGACATATGAGTCTACTTTAGGAGTGGGAGAGTGGGGAGAGAGTTCAGCTTCCTGACAGCCTGGTGGATGAAGCTGTTTGACAGTCTGGTGGTGCGAGCCCGGAGGCTCCGGTATCTCCTCCCAGAGGGCAGGAGGCTGAAGAGACCGTGTGAGGGGGGGCAGGAATCGCTCACAATCATGGTCACTTTGCGGGTGAGGCGGGTGTTATATATGTCCTGCAGGGAGGGGAGGGGGGGGAGTGAGGCACCGATGATGCGTCCAGCTGCGTTCACTATGCGCTGCAGGGCTTTCCTGTTGTAGTCCGTGCAGCTTCCGCCCCACACAGTGATGCAGTTGGTCAGGATGCTCTCACCTTTCTCATTGGATCCTATAAAGTCACCACCTTATTATGGCACAGTGTTTCCTGATGCAGCACCAGGTCATGGTGAGGTCACCATGGTAAACTGGTGTCCAGACAAAGATAACAGTAAACCAGAGCCTCGTCCTGGGTCCAAACATGGCAGGGCTCAAAGGTGAGTACCTGGTGGGTGACCTTTGACCTATGGGGGCCTCAATTCAAGATCAAAGAAACGTCTGAGACTCCACTGTGGTTCCAGCGGAGTCGGTCAGGTGGACTGGACCTTAGACTCAACAGGATGTGACTCTTGGCACATGATTATTTGGTATTATTAATCTATTTATACATGGAGATCCAGATGTTGGTTGTTTCCTGTCTTGCATCGATGTCCTCCTGTGTCCTGCTGTCTTTTCTAACGAGGAACAGCTCTCCACAGATTTAAATCCAATTATGTTGTGAAGCGGAACTGGGAACATCTCACTCAGGGTTCTGCCATCTCACCTCTAGAAGAACGTTTTCTGAGGCTCATCACTCGTCGACCCACAAGAGGAGACATCAGATTCAGAAAGGAAGAGAGGACAGAAGAACGACAGCTTCTGTGGCCAAAGACCAGAAACTCAGGAGAGGGATGAGTTAGGAAACCGGACTTGTTCTGGTCTCGGAGGTTGTAGAGAGCTGAGCTCCCTTTAGACACTTCAATCACCTCAAAGACTTCACTTCAACCTGTGCAATATAAATACTGTACAAAATGTTATATTCATTGTCTGTATATATATATTATATATATATACATATATATATATATATATATATATATATATATATATATATATATATATAATATTCAGTACAAATACTCTGGACTATATACTCACTTTTTTATTACAGTTCTTTACTGTTTATATCACTTGTTTATGTCTCTTGTGTGCACTTTACCATTTGCTGCTGTAATCCGGTAAATGTCCCCAGTGCGTGGACCAATAAAGACCCAATCTCATCTGATCTAATGTCAGGACTGGAGTGTATTCACCCTGAGATGCAGAAGGTTGTGGATATTGTTGGTGAGCTACGTTTCACAATGTTTGTATTGAGGTAAAGCTGGGCAGCCTTATCTCTGGGCAACCTTATCTCTGGGCAACCTTATCTCTGGGCAACCTTATCTCTGGGCAACCTTATCTCTGGACAACCTTATCTCTTTACTCTCACAGGGAGTTAGAACTTTGTGGATCTGGATCAACATGTAAAACAAGACTCATCTTTCCTCAACATCGCCTTCAATCCCCACTGAAATTCAAATGTGTGTGTGTGTGTTTTCACTTACTATGTTCATGAGTGTTAGAAGATATTTCTGAATGTGGTCTCGTCCGTGAAAAAGAAGAACAGAATAATCCACAGCCAATAAAACCTGGAAGAGGAAAAGAGTTGATTAACCTCTTGGTTAACTAGTTCATTAACCTCACTATTAACCTCTATGTTAAATAGTTCATTAACTTCTATGTTGACTAGTTAATTAACCTATGTGTTAACTAGTTCATTAACCTCACGATTAAATAGTTCATTAACCTCTATGTTAACTAGTTAATTAACCTCAATGTTAACTAGTTCATTGACCGCTATGTTTAAATAATCTATGTTAATTATTTAATTAACCTATATGTTAACTAGATCATTGACCGCAAAGTCATATGCATCCCGGGGGCCAGAGCGGGCGACATTGAATCTTGTTTAAAACTGCTGGCTAAAGATGAGCGTAGTTACAGTAAGATTATAATACACGCCGGCGGTAATGACTCCCGACTGCGGCGGTCGGAGGTCACTAAAATTAATGTGGAACCGGTGTGTACTTATGCCAAGACAATGTCGGACACCGTAGTTTCCTCTGGCCCTCTCCCCAATCTGATCAATGATGACATGTATAGCCGCATGTCGTCATTCAACCGCTGGTTGTCCAGGTGGTGCCCAGCAAACAATGTGGGCTACATAGATAACTGGCAGACTTTCTGGGGAAAACCTGATCTGATGAGTCCAGACGGCATTCATCCCACTTGGGATGGAGCACGTCTCATTTCTGTGAACATGGCCAAGTTGATTAACGGACTTAATCCATGACCCAGAGTTCAGATCAGGAAGCAGAAGCAGAGTTGTAGTCTTCCACCCTTCTCTGCACTTCCATCCGAGCAGTTACCCACCCTTAACCTTAACTCTATAGAGACTGTGTCTGTCCCACGGACACTTAAATTAAGTAAATCCAAAGTAACCAGAAGAGGAGTCATACAAAATAACCTCATAAAGGTTAACATCACTACTGCAACAGTGCAACAAAAGAAGAGAATTAAATGTGGACTCCTAAATATTAGATCTCTGTCATCTAAAGCTGTATTAGTAAATGATTTAATATCAGACAATCACATTGATTTATTCAGAGTTTTTATCAAGTTTAGTCCTTAAAACTGATAAGGTTATTATTATAGGAGATTTTAATATTCATGTGGATATTGATAATGATTGCCTTAGTACTGCATTTATCTCATTGTTAGACTCGATTGGCTTCTGTCAGAGTACAGAAACCCACTCACTGCTTTGGCCACACCCTCGACCTTGTTCTTACATATGGCATTGACATTGAGCATTTGGAGGTCTTCCCACAGAACCCTCTTCTGTCAGACCATTACCTCATAACTTTTGAGTTTATACTCCCGGAGTGTACACCGTTAGTCAAAAGTTTCTACACCAGATGTCTAACTGACAGTGCTGTAGCTACATTTAAAGAAGAGATTCCTTCTGCATTTGATTCAATACCACGTCTCAATGTGACGGAGGACTCCTGTGCTAACTTTAGTCCGTCCCAGATTGATCATCTTGTCGATAGTGCTACAGGCTCACTGAGAATGACACTAGACTCGATAGCCCCACTGAAGAAAAAGACAGTGAGGCAAAGGAGGTTTGCTCCCTGGTAGAACCCTCAGACCCGCGACCTAAAGCAAACTTCACGAAAGCTTTAAAGCATATGGCGTTCCACCAATCTGGAAGAATCACGCTTAGTTTGGAGAGATAGTCTTAAAACATATAAAAAGGCTCTCCGTAATGCCAGAGCAGCCTATTACTCATCAGTAATAGAGAAAAATAAGAACAACCCCAGGGTTCTCTTTAGCACTGTAGCCAGGCTGACAGAGAGTCACAGCTCTGTGGAGCCGTGTATTCCTATAGACCTCAGTAGTAATGACTTCATGAACTTCTTTAATGAAAAGATTTTAACTATTAGAGGCAAGATTGATGATCTCTTGCCCTCAACTACTGCCGATCTGTCATCAAGAGGAGTGGCCTTGGAAACGGCTGTATGCCCTGGTGTATATTTGGATAGCTTTTCTCCTATTAACCTAGACCAATTGTCTTCAACGGTTTCTACTTCTAAACCGTCTACCTGTCTCTTAGACCCCATCCCAACGAGGCTGCTTAAAGACCTGTTGCCTTTAATTGGCACCTCTCTGCTGGATATTGTTAATGTGTCTTTGCTAACAGGCCATGTACCACATTCCTTCAAAGTAGCTGTAATTAAACCTCTCCTGAAAAAGCCCACTCTTAATCCAGAGGTGTTGGCTAACTACAGACCGATCTCTAACCTTCCCTTCCTCTCTAAGACCCTTGAGAAAGTAGTCGCAAATCGTGTGACTTTCTACATCAGAATAGTTTATTTGAGGAGTTTCAGTCAGGATTTAGAAAACACCACGGAGACAGCACTGGTGAAAATTACAAATGACCTCCTAATGCATCAGATAAAGGACTCATCTCTGTACTGGTCTTATTAGACCTTAATGCTGATAAAGGACTCATCTCTGTACTGGTCTTGTTAGACCTTAGTGCTGATAAAGGACTCATCTCTGCAGCTTGTGTACTTACAAAAACTAAGAAAAGAGATCACATGACTCCTGTATTAGCTGCTCTGCACTGGCTCCCTGTAAAATCAAGAATCACATGTAAAATTCTTCTCCTCACCTACAAAGCCTTGATTGGTGATGCACCTTCATATCTTAAGGAGCTTGTAGTACCATATTGCACCACTAGAGAGCTGCTCACTAAATGTGGGGCTACTTGTGGTTCCTAGAGTCCTAAAAAGTAGGATGGGAGCCAGAGCCTTCAGTTATCAAGCTCCTCTTTTATGGAACCAGCTTCCACTTTCAGTCCTGGAGGCAGACACAGTCACCTCATTCAAGAATAGACTTAAGACTTTCCTCTTTAATAGCCCTTATAGTTAGGGCTGAATCAGGTTTGCCCTGGTCCAGCCCCTTGATATGCTGCTATAGGCTTATAGGCTGCTGGGGGATGTTTTAGGATACACTGAGCACCTCTCTCCTCTTCTCTCTCTCCTTATGGATGAATTTACATCTCTCCATTGCACCTTATTAACTCTGCTTCCTCCCCGGAGTCGTTGTGACTTCACGTCTCATAGGGTCCATGGGACCTGGAGGTGTCTGATGCTGGTGAGCCGGCCTCCCATTGGCCCTGCTGATGCCCCGCCCCCCTCCTCTCTACCTCCTTCTGTTTCATGGATTGGAGTTCCATTCATACATTGTCATATTCATGTAATGTGTTTATGTAACTTTGTTCATCTGGTCACATGACATCTATTCATCTGTCCATCTGGGGAGAGGGATCCTCCTCTGTTGTTCTCCTGAAGGGTTCTTCCCTTTTTTCCCTGTCAAAGGTTATTTTTGGGGAGTTGTTCCTGATTCGATGTGAGGTCAAAGGTCAGGGATGTCGTATGTGTACTGATTGTAAAGCCCTCTGAGGCAAATTTGTAATTTGTGATATTGGGCTATACAAAATAAACTGAATTGAATTGAAAAATTGAATATGTTAACTAGCTAATTACCATATATGTTAACTAGCTAATTACATATATGTTAACTAGTTCACTAACATCTATGTTAACTAGTTCACTAACCTCTATGTTAACTAGTTAATTAACATCTATGTTAACTATCTCTATGTTAACTAGTTAATTAACCTGACTGTTAACTACTTCACTAACCTCTATAGTAAACAGTTCAGCCTCTTCAATGTAGCGTCTTCGTCGAGCTGATCTGGATCCGGACCACATCACCTTCTGTTTCCAGTCAAGAGAACCTAAAAGTGGACCTGCAGGAGAACAAAGACGATGTTGTTGTTTTACAGTTTTCAGATGTCGTCACATCAAAAAGCTCATAAAGACGTTAATATTCTCCACAGAATAAAGCTGAGTCATCGCTGATCTGAGGTCGTCTCAGAATAAATCAGGGAGCAGAAGGTTTAAGTGCTGACAGACTTGAGGTCAGATGTTGGAGCAGAGCTGAGGGCTTCTGAGATTCAGGAAACCCTACAGGAGAACGTTCAGAAGACCCTACGGGAGAACGTTCAGAAGACCCTACAGGAGAACGTTCAGAAGAACCTACAGGAGAACGTTCAGGAGACCCTACAGGAGAACGTTCAGGAGACCCTACAGGAGAACGTTCAGAAGACCCTACAGGAGAACGTTCAGAAGACCCTACAGGAGAACGTTCAGGAGACCCTACAGGAGAACGTTCAGAAGACCCTACAGGAGAACGTTCAGGAGACCCTACAGGAGAACGTTCAGGAGACTCTACAGGAGAACGTTCAGAAGACCCTACAGGAGAACGTTCATTTCATTTCCTTCATTTTCTGTTTATTTTGTATAGCCCAATATCACAAATTACAGATTTGCCTCAGAGGGCTTTACAATCTGTACACATACGACATCCCTGACCTTTGACCTCACATCGGATCAGGAAAAACTCCCCAAAAATAACCTTTGACAGGGAAAAAAGGGAAGAAACCTTCAGGAGAGCAACAGAGGAGGATCACTCTCCCCGGATGGACAGATGAATAGATGTCATGTGACCAGATGAACAGAGTTACAGAATTACATAAACACATTTCAATCAGGGAGAGACCAGTTAGATAAAGATAGGATGCATGTTTATTGTTAACAGATGATATGAAATGATGAAGTCTCAGCGTCTTTGGCACTTGGACTCTGCGGGGAGATTTGCAATTGAGGGCCGATTGCCCCGATCAGCAACGAGATAGATCCCCGTGGAGTCCAGACCTGGTGGTGGCTGATGAGCTGATGGAATGATGAGTTGATGAGGCTGATGGATCCGTGGAGACTGGGCGGAGAAGGGGAGGTGGAGGGGTGCGGCATGAAAGAACTGAAGGTAGGGAAACAGTCATGTTTAAATGAGACAGCAGCAAGATGATTGGCTAGCCGTGTCATTGTTTCCGTGTGCTTATTGGATAGAGGGGATCAGCTGATCTGCGCAGCTGGTGTCATGATTGACGGTGCAGGACGATGACAGCAAGTAAACAATGAGTGAGCATGCATGAGGAATGATTGGCATGAATGTGAGGAATAGATGGCGGGCTGAGGGGTCTGGTCTTCCTGTCTGAACTTGTGCTATAGCTCCATTACATGAATATGACAATGTATGAATGGAACAATCCATGAAACAGAAGGAGGTAGAGAGGAGGGGGGGCGGGGCATCAGCAGGGCCATGGCAGGAGGCCGGCTCATCAGGCATCAGACACCTCCAGGTCCAATGGACCCTATGAGACATGAAGTCACAAAGACTCCGGGGAGGAAGCAGAGTTTGTAAGGTTCAGAAGACCCTACAGGAGAACGTTCAGGAGACCCTACAGGAGACCATTCAGGAGACCCTACAGGAGAACGTTCAGAAGACCCTACAGGAGAATGTTCAGGAGACCCTACAGGAGAACATTCAGAAGACTTTAGAGGAAAACGTTCAGAAGACCCTACAGGAGACCATTCAGGAGACCCTACAGGAGAATGTTCAGGAGACCCTACAGGAGAACGTTCAGGAGACCCTACAGGAGAACGTTCAGAAGACTATAGAGGAAAACGTTCAGAAGACCCTACAGGAGACCCTACAGGAGAATGTTCAGGAGACCCTACAGGAGACCATTCAGAAGACTTTAGAGGAAAACGTTCAGAAGACCCTACAGGAGAATGTTCAGGAGACCCTACAGGAGAACGTTCAGAAGACTATAGAGGAAAACGTTCAAAAGACCCTACAGGAGACCATTCAGGAGACCCTACAGGAGAATGTTCAGGAGACCCTACAGGAGAACGTTCAGAAGACTATAGAGGAAAACGTTCAAAAGACCCTACAGGAGACCATTCAGGAGACCCTACAGGAGAACGTTCAGAAGACCCTACAGGAGAACGTTCAGGAGACCCTACAGGAGAACGTTCAGAAGACTATAGAGGAAAACGTTCAAAAGACCCTACAGGAGACCATTCAGGAGACCCTACAGGAGAACGTTCAGAAGACCCTACAGGAGACCATTCAGAAGACTCTACAGGAGAACGTTCAGAAGACCCTACAGGAGAATGTTCAGGAGACCCTACAGGATAACATTCAGGAGACCCTACAGGAGAATGTTCAGGAGACCCTACAGGAGAACGTTCAGGAGACCCTACAGGAGAACGTTCAGAAGACTATAGAGGAAAACGTTCAGAAGACCCTACAGGAGACCATTCAGGAGACCCTACAGGAGAATGTTCAGGAGACCCTACAGGAGAACGTTCAGGAGACCCTACAGGAGAACGTTCAGAAGACTATAGAGGAAAACGTTCAGAAGACCCTACAGGAGACCATTCAGGAGACCCTACAGGAGAATGTTCAGGAGACCCTACAGGAGAACGTTCAGGAGACCCTACAGGAGAACGTTCAGAAGACTATAGAGGAAAACGTTCAGAAGACCCTACAGGAGACCATTCAGGAGACCCTACAGGAGAACGTTCAGAAGACTCTACAGGAGAACGTTCAGAAAACCCTACAGGAGACCGTTCAGAAGACTGTTCAGAAGACAGTTAGTGACAGAAATCTAATATTACTGTTTATATTCGGACTGATGTTCTGTAAAACTGTTGATGAGTCAAAGACACAAAGTGGTTCACGATATTCATTCATGAATACTTCCTAATATTTAATGCTGCTCATATTCACGTTGTGGTTATGAAAACATCTGACACCAGGCGCTCTGAGGTCACTCTGTCCCAGTTGAGCTGAGGTGAAATAGTCCTAAACCTCCAGAACTCTGAGACTCTGAATCTCTGGCTGCCACGTTGCAGTGTGTGTGTGCGTGTGTGCGTGAGAGAGAGAGTGTGTTGTACAGCTCTCCGCCTCTGCCAAGTTTCCTGGAACTATTTCTCTGTTTTCAGTTTGATTCTTTCCTTATGAAGAAACACAACAGATACTTTACAGCAGCTTCACTGTAAAACACAGCAGATACTTTACAGCAGCTTCACTCTAAAACACAGCACATACTTTACAGCAGCTTCACTGTAAAACACAGCACATACTTTACAGCAGCTTCACTGTAAAACACAGCAGATACTTTACAGCAGCTACACTGTAAAACACAGCAGATACTTTACAGCAGCTACACTGTAAAACACAACAGATACTTTACAGCGATAAAACCGTACCTAAATACACAATTCATAATTATCATCCTTCATAGGTTCATAACATCCCAACATGTGAATAAAGTATTTCAGAAACTAGTTAATTATTATATTCTCATTACATCCCAACAGCAATCAATAAAATACATCTTTCTTTTGGCTTTCATGAAATGATCCGTCTGTTTGTTTTATTTGCTTTGAATAAGCTCCATGTTTGTTTACAGCGAGATCACATGAGGCTCGTTTTAGAGAACTGTGCCTCGCCTGGAATGTAGACGAGAGCATCATCATCATCACCATTACATGTCATCTAGCTGACGCTTTTATCCAAAGCGACTTACAATAAGTGCATTAAACCATGAGTCCAAACTCAGAACAACAAGAATCAAGAAAGTACAATTTCTTCAATAAAGTTAAACTACAGAGTGCTATCAGTAAGAGACATTTAAGTGCTACTAGAGTGCTACTACGGCTCTACCTTCCCTATTCAAGGTATAGTCGAAAAAGAAGTGTTTTTAGTTTGCGACGGAAGATGTAGAGACTTTCTGCTGTCCTGATGTCAATGGGGAGCTCGTTCCACCAATGAGGAGCCAGCACAGCAAACAGTCGGGACTTTGTTGAGTGTTTAGCTCGAAGTGAAGGAGCTACAAGCTGATTGGCAGAAGCCGAGCGAAGTGATCGAGCTGGGGTGTGAGGTTAGATCATGTCCTGGATGTGAGGTTAGACCATGTCCTGGGTGTGAGGTTAGACCATGTCCTGGGTGTGAGGTTAGACCATGTCCTGGGTGTGAGGTTTGACCATGTCCTGGGTGTGAGGTTAGACCATGTCCTGGATGTAGACCGGACCCGATCTGTTCACAGCACGGTACCCAAGTACCAATGTTTTGAAGCGGATGCGGGCGGCCACCGGTAACCAGTGAAGGTCGCGGAAGAACAGAGGATTGTGGGTAAATTTCGGGAGATTGAAGACCAGTCGAGCAGCTGCATTCTGGATGAGCTGTAGCGGTCGAATGGCATTAGCAGGTAGACCTGAAGGAGGAGTTACAGTAGTCTAGCCGTGAGATGACCAGAACCTGGACCAGGACCTGTGCCGCCTTCTGAGTGAGAAGGGGTCCTGATGTTGTACAGCATGTACCTACAGGAGCGTGTTGTTGTGGTAATGTTGGCAGTCAGGGAGAGTTGACTGTCGAGTGTCACACCGAGGTTCCTGGCAGTCGGAGTCGGAGCCAACACTGAGTTGTTGAAGGTGATAGTCAGGTCGTGGGTGGGAGAACCTTTTCCTGGAAGGAAGAGAAGTTCAGTCTTGTCAGGGTTAGTTTTCAGGTGGTGTGCGGACATCCACTGAGAGATGTCAGTCAGACAGGCAGAGATTCGTGCTGCTACCTGTGTTTCGGATTGGGGAAACGAGAGGATCAGTTGGGTGTCGTCAGCATAGCTGTGGTAGGTGAAGCCATGCGAGCGAATGACAGAGCCGAGAGAGTTGGTGTACAGAGAGAAGAGAAGAGGACCAAGGACTGAACCCTGAGGGACCCCAGTAGTCAGAGGACAAGGCTCAGACACAGATCCTCTCCAGGTTACCCGGTAAGAGCGGTCGGTGAGGTAGGATGAGAAGAGTGAGAGCAGAGCCTGAGATACCAGGTCCTGGAGGGAGGACAAGAGGATCTGGTGGTTCACTGTGTCAAAGGCAGCGGAAAGGTCTAGAAGGATGAGGACAGAGGAGAGAGAGGCTGCTCTAGCAGTGTGAAGCTGCTCAGAGACAGCAAGGAGGGCAGTCTCTGTTGAGTGGCCTTGAATCCAGACTGGTGGGGGTCTAGAAGGTTGTTACTGTGGAGAAAGGAGGAGACTTGGTTAAAGATAGCTCGCTCTAGAGTTTTGGAAAGGAAGGGGAGGAGAGAGACAGGTCTGTAGTTGTTGACTTCAGATCTGTATTTATTGACTTCCGATGGGTCGAGAGTGGGTT
This sequence comes from Cyclopterus lumpus, assembly GCF_009769545.1. Classification (NCBI taxonomy): domain Eukaryota; kingdom Metazoa; phylum Chordata; class Actinopteri; order Perciformes; family Cyclopteridae; genus Cyclopterus; species Cyclopterus lumpus. Next base: position 239,119 of record NC_046979.1, on the reverse strand, counting down.
TCTTCAGGAGAGGGTTGACTCCGCCTCCTTCAGAGAGTTAGGGAAACAGCCGGTTGAGAGGGAGGTGTTAATAAGATGGGTGAGAAAGGGAAGAAGGTCCGGAGCAATGGACTGGAGAAGGTGAGAAGGGATGGGGTCAAGGGGGCAGGTGGTTGGGGGGTCAGAGGTTACCAAGGTAAGAACTTGATTAGGAGACAGGGGGATAAAAGAGGAAAACAAGGGGGAAGAAGATGAAGTTACTGGAGGTGTAGTTATAGAAGATGGATTAGTAAATGAGGAGCGTATGTCGTCTATCTTTTTTGTAAAGTAGTCAACAAAGTGGCTTGGTAGAAGGGTGGAGGGAGGGGGGGACCAGGGGGGTCAAGGAGGTTGGAAAAAATAGAGAAGAGCTTTTTGGGGTTAGACAAAGAGGATTTGATTCTGGATTGGTAGAACAGACTTTTGGCTGCAGAGATGGACGCAGAGAAGGAGGAGAGAAGAGATTGATAGGCGAGCAGGTCGTCGGCGTGTTTGGATTTTCGTCCATTTCCTTTCCGATGCTCGCATAGTGGCTCTCTCGGAGCGCACCGGTTCAGATAGCCACGGAGCCGGAGAGGACTTGAGGACCTTTAGAGTCGTAAGAGGACTTGAGAAAGTGCTGGGTCCTAAGAGGACTTGAGGACCTTTAGAGTCCTAAGAGGACAGAGAGAATCAAGAGAGGAAGACAGCGTAGAGAGAAGAGTGTCAGTGGTGAAGTTAGGCTGCATGAGTAAGAAGGAATCAGTTGAAGGAAGTGCTGACAGAACAGAGGAGGCCAGAGAGGAGGGTGAGAGGGTGAGAGGGTGAGAGGGAGAGAGGGTGAGAGGGAGAGAGAGAGAGAGGGTGAGAGGGAGAGAGAGAGAGAGGGTGAGAGGGTGAGAGGGTGCGGATGTTGCGACGGACAGGTGCAGAGTCCGTTGTTGGAGGGTTGTCAGTTCCAAAGAGTGGGAGAGAGTAAGAGATGAAGAAATGGTCAGAGACATGAAGTGGAGTTACAGTGATCACCACCATCATCATCATCATCACCATCATCATCATCATCATCATCATCATCATCATCATCATCACCACCATCATCATCATCATCACCATCATCATCATCATCATCATCATCACCACCATCATCATTATCATCACCATTATCATCACCATCATCATCATCATCATCATCATCACCACCATCATCATCATCATCATTATCATCACCATCATCATTATCATCACCATCATCACCATCATCATCATCATCACCATTATCATCACCATCATCATCATCATCATCATCATCACCATCATCATCATCATCACCATTATCATCACCATCATCATCATCACCATTATCATCACCATCATCATCATCATCATCATCACCACCATCATCATCATCATCATCACCATCATCACCATCATCATCACCATCATCATCATCATCATCACCACCATCATCATCAACATCATCACCATCATCACCATCATCATCATCACCACCATCATCATCATCATCATCATCATCATCACCATCATCACCATCATCATCAACATCACCACCATCATCACGATCACCATCATCATCATCATCATCATCACCACCATCATCATCATCATCATCACCATCATCACCATCATCATCACCATCATCATCACCATCATCATCATCAACATCATCATCATCACCACCATCATCATCATCACCATCATCATTACCACCATCATCACCATCATCATCATCATCACCATTATCATCATCATTACCATCATCATCATCACCATCATCATTACCACTATCACCACCATCATCACCATCATCATCACCACCATCATCATCATCATCACCATCATCATCATCATAATCATCATCACCATTATCATCATCATCATCATCACCACCATTACCATCATCATCATCATCATCACCACCATCATCACCATTATCATCATCATCATTACCATCATCACATCATCAATACCACTATCACCACCATCATCATCATCATCATCATCACCATCACCACCATCATCATCACCATCATCATTAACACCATCAACATCATCATCATCATCACCATTATCATCATCATCACCATCATCATTAACACCATCATCACCACCACCATCATCATCACCATCATCATCATCACCATCATCAACACCATCATCATCACCACCATCATCATCACCATCATCATTACCACCATCATCACCATCATCATCATCATCACCATCATCACCATTATCATCATCATCATCATAATCATTACCATCATCATCATCACCATCATCATTACCATCATCACCAACACCATCATCATCATCACCATCATCATAATCATCATCACCATTATCATCATCATCACCACCATTACCATCATCATCATCATTATCATCATCATCATCATCATAACCATCATCATCATCACCATCATCATTACCACTATCACCACCATCATCATCATCACCACCATCATCATCATCATCACCATCATCACCATCACCATAATCATCATCATCATCATCATCATCACCATCATCATTACCACTATCACCACCATCATCATCATCATCATCACCATCATCATTAACACCATCAACATCATCATCATCATCATAATCATCATCACCATTATCATCATCATCACCATCACCACCATCATCATTAACACCATCATCATCATCACCATCATCATCATCACCACCATCATCATCATCACCATTATCATCATCATCACCATCATCACCATCATCATTAACACCATCAACATCACCACCATTACCATCATCATCATCACCATTATCATCATCATCATCATCATTACCATCATCATCATCATCACCATCATCATTACCACTATCACCACCATCATCATCATCATCACCACCATCATCATCATCACCATTATCATCATCATCACCATCACCACCATCATCATTAACACCATCATCATCATCACCATCATCATCATCACCACCATCATCACCATCATCACCATCAACATCACCACCATTACCATCATCATCATCATCATCACCATTATCATCATCATCATCATCATTACCATCATCATCATCATCACCATCATCATTACCACCATCATCATCATCATGACCACCATCATCATCATCACCATCATCACCATCACCACCATCATCATCACCATCATCATTAACACCATCAACATCATCATCATCATCATAATCATCATAATCATCATCACCATTATCATCATCATCACCATCACCACCATCATCTTTAACACCATCATCATCATCACCATCATCATCATCACCACCATCATCATCATTAACACCATCAACATCATCATCATCAAGTTTGACAGTTTTTAGCTGCCTACAAAGTGACTAATAGTCAACAATCGAGCGTTATTAAGAATGTTCTGTGTTTGCTGTCAAATCTAAGGGCCAATCAGCTCTCTGATGTAGCGACAGCAGGCGTTTCCCATCATGCACTGGGCCACGCAGTCGCTCTCGTGAGGTCATCGTTGATCACATTTGCATGACTTCAGAGCAAGTTGGGATCAAGTCAGACACAAATCTACCCAGCATGCATTGCGCGCCGATCACTGGTTATCGATTTTGATCATGACCGGCTCTTCTCCAACGAACTTCTAGTCACATGATGACAAGATGAAGTCAGCTGATTCTCTTCCTCACCTACAAAGCCTTGATTGGTGATGCACCATCATATCTTAAGGAGCTTGTAGTACCATATTGCCCCACTAGAGAGCTGCGCTCACTAAATGTGGGGCTACTTGTGGTTCTAGAGTCCTAAAAAGTAGGATGGGAGCCAGAGCCTTCAGTTATCAAGCTCCTCTTTTATGGAACCAGCTTCCACTTTCAGTCCTGGAGGCAGACACAGTCACCTCATTCAAGAATAGACTTAAGACTTTCCTCTTTAATAGTGCTTATAGTTAGGGCTGAATCAGGTTTGCCCTGGTCCAGCCCCTTGATATGCTGCTATAGGCTTATAGGCTGCTGGGGGATGTTTTAGGATACACTGAGCACCTCTCTCCTCTTCTCTCTCTCCTTATGGATGAATTTACATCTCTCCATTGCACCTTATTAACTCTGCTTCCTCCCTGGAGTCGTTGTGACTTCACGTCTCATAGGGTCCATTGGACCTGGAGGTGTCTGATGCTGGTGAACCGGCCTCCCATTGGCCCTGCTGATGCCCCGCCCCCCCTCCTCTCTACCTCCTTCTGTTTCATGGATTGGAGTTCCATTCATACATTGTCATATTCATGGAATGTGTTTATGTAACTCTGTAACTCTGTTCATCTGGTCACATGACATCTATTCATCTGTCCATCCGGGGAGAGGGATCCTCCTCTGTTGCTCTCCTGAAGGTTTCTTCACTTTTTTCCCTGTGAAAGTTTATTCTTGGGGAGTTTTTCCTGATTCGATGTGAGGTCAAAGGTCAGGGATGTCGTATGTGTACTGATTGTAAAGCCCTCTGAGGATAATTTGTAATTTGTGATATTGAGCTATACAAAATAAACTGAATTGAATTGAATTGAAAAGCTGATCCGTTGGCTCGAACTCACCACGGAGAAAGTCATCAGCTGTTTTATGGACAGCTTCAGTGTGATTGACTGCCGGTTGCTTCTTGATGATGGCAGAGGAGCGATAAACGATGTGTTGTCTTCCTCCCTCTTCCTCCTCGCTTCCTGTCCTCCACCAATTCAGCGGTTCGATGAAGAACTCCTCCTGTCTCGTCCGGATCATCCCGGCCTGCAGGCACAGAAAAAAATGCACAATATCTACAATACAATAAAATAGCAGAGCAGGATATTGATGTTGATTCAGTTTGATTAGGATCTGGCCAGAGGTGATTTATTATAAAGTCTAGTAGCAGTGGGCAGGAATGTTCAACTGTATCTAGAATGTTCTCCTGTATCTGGAATGTTCTCCTGGATCTGGAATGTTCTCCTCTATCAGAAATGTTCTTCTGTATCTGGAATGTTCTCCTGTATCTGGAATGTTCTCCTATATCAGGAATGTTCTCCTGTATCTGGAATGTTCTCCTGGATCAGTAATGTTCTCCTGTATCTGGAATGTTCTCCTGGATCTGGAATGTTCTCCTCTATCAGAAATGTTCTTCTGTATCTGGAATGTTCTCCTGTATCTGGAATGTTCTCCTATATCAGGAATGTTCTCCTGTATCTGGAATGTTCTCCTATATCAGGAATGTTCTCCTGTATCTGGAATGTTCTCCTATATCAGGAATGTTCTCCTGTATCTGGAATGTTCTCCTGGATCAGTAATGTTCTCCTGTATCTGGAATGTTCTCCTGGATCTGGAATGTTCTCCTCTATCAGAAATGTTCTTCTGTATCTGGAATGTTCTCCTGTATCTGGAATGTTCTCCTATATCAGGAATGTTCTCCTGTATCTGGAATGTTCTCCTGGATCAGTAATGTTCTCCTGTATCTGGAATGTTCTCCTGGATCAGTAATGTTCTCCTGTATCTGGATCTCCTGTATCATAAATGTTCTTCTATATCTGGAATGTTCTCCTGTATCTGGAATGTTCTCCTGTATCAGGAATGTTCTCCTGTATCTGGAATGTTCTCCTGGATCAGTAATGTTCTCCTGTATCTGGATCTCCTGTATCTGTAATGTTCTCCTGTATCTGGAATGTTCGCCTGTATCAGAAATGTTCTTCTGTATCTATAATGTTCTCCTGGATCAGGAATGTTCTCCTGGATCAGGAATGTTCTCCTGTCTCAGGAATGTTTTCCTGTATCCGGAAGGTTATCCTGTATCAGGAAGGTTCTCCTGTATCAGGAATGTTCTCCTGTATCTGATGGAGAACTTTCTCAGCTGTCCCTGCAGTAGGTGGTGGAGAGGGTGGTCCGGGTTCTCCAATATGGACAATAGTGTCCTCCTCTCCACCACCTGTTCCTGATAGTCCTGTTTGCAGCCAATGATGGAGCCGTCCTTCCTCACCAGTTTAGTGAGTCTGTTGGTGTCTCCGACTCCAATGATGTTCCCCCAGCAGACTAAGAGAAGTCCAGAGCACTGGTCCAACAGACTGGTAGAACATCTCCAACATCACAGAGCACTGGTCCAACAGACTGGTAGAACATCTCCAACTTCTTGCTGCACACATCGAAGGATCCAAGTTTCCTCAAGAAAAAGAGTTAACTCCTCCCCTTCTTGTGGACAGCGTTTATTTTGGCCTTCCAGTTCAGTCTGTTGTTGATGGAGACACAAGGAACCTGTACTCCTAAACCATGTCCACATCCTCCTCCACCATGTCCACATCCTCCTCCACCATGTCCACATCCTGCTCCACCATGTCCACATCCTCTCCCAGAACGCTCAGCAGTTGTGGAGCCGTCATCTTCCTCCTGAAGTCCACCACCATCTCTCTGGTCTTGGCCACATTCATAAGCAGGTGATTTCTACCGGCTCACTCCACAAAGTCATCCACTACTGCCCTGTACTCCATTTCCTGTCCATCCTTAATACACCTAACCACTGCAGAGTCCTCAGAGAACTTCTGCAGATGACCCTGAGTTGTACTGGAAGTCAGTGGTGTACAGGGTGAACAGGAAGGGAGACAGAACAGTTCCCTGTGGGGCTCCAACATCACTGACCACCGTCTCAGACAGCACACGGCCTAGTCGGACATACCGTGGTCTGCCTGTGAGGTAGTCAGTGATCCAGGAGACGGTGGACGCGTTGACCCCCACCACCCACAGCTTCTCACTCAGCAGCAGTGGTTTGATGGTGGAGAAGTCAAAGGAAGTGATTCTCACAGAGCTACCGGTTCCATCCAGGTGGACTGGGCTCGTTGCAGCAGGTAGATGATGGCGGCGTCCACTCCCACACAAGGCTGGTAAGCACATTGCAGAGGGTCCAGTGAGGATTTCACCTGAGGTCCAAGGTGGGCCAAGACCAGCCTCTCCAGCACCTTCATCACATGGGATGTGAGGGTAACTGGTTGGAAGTCCTTGAGGTCAGATGGAGTTGACTTCTTTGGAAGAGTTACCAGGCAGTCAATCAATATTTACAGGATCAATGTAGAGCATTGAAGAGAAACTCAATAAGCTTAATAAGAATCAGTCAATACATCTTACTTTTAGAAAATCCTGCTTTCACACTCAGTGTTTAGTTTGAGCTGGAAACATTATATGATATATATATATATATATATATACATAAAGAATCAGCGTCTGCCACTAAAGAGCAGAAAGTGGATCCCCAGCCTGTTCCTGTTACCACATGTAATCAGAGCGGCTGCAGCAGGAAAACATTCCTCTTTTCTTTATGTCTTCAAACGCCTCTCGTCTTTCACATCTGGCTTCAATCAGCTCTGCTCACGCTGCACGAAGTGAAGACAAATTCTGAGCGTTGTAGTCGACTCCTTTTACAGCGGTGCGTCTCTTTCCTCACGAGGAAACACTGGCGCTCATTCAAATGTTTTATTTAAAGACTTTCATGTGGATGTTGTTCATCTTTAGTTCTTCTGTTATATTTTATTTTGTGTAAAATATGTGGTTGTTCCAGCTGCTCTCAGATCAGATCATGAAGAGTGATGAAGAGGAAGTCAGATATCAGGTAGAACAAGTAGGTCAAAAGATGAAAAGGTGAAAAGGTGGAATGGTGAAACTGAAAATGTGTAAATGTGAAAATGTGAAAATGTGAAAATGTGAAACTAAAGGTTAAAAGGTGAAAAGGTGAAAAAGTGAAAAGGAGAAATGGTGAAAAGGTAAAACTATGAAAATGAGAAACTGAACATTTTAATATGTGAACATTTTAATATGTGAACATTTGAAGATTTAAAAAATGTAAAAATGTGAAATGCGGAAACATTGTCATGTGACACCTACCAGCCCGTCACAGTTGCTGATGGCGATGGACGTGTCCTCCATGTTGGACACCTCTCCTGTGTAGAAGCAGTCGACTTCTCCTATTGGCTGAGAGTGTTTTCCTCCCGACTCCTCCCACCACTCTGTGGTGGCGGCGGGGGCGACGAGGCGATTGTTGGGACGCAGACGGAGGTGCAGCTCCTGACCGAACACCGTCACGTTGTAGAACAGCTGTGCCTCCTTGGCCCTGTGGCCTCGCTCCCTCCAGATACGCCCCGTCTGGTTGGACGGTGACACATCTGTGGACGGGGCTTGTTGTAATGGTGGGCTTTTTGTGTGAGTCTGCTTGTCATTGTTTGTGTCAGAGGGCGTGTCCTGGGTGAAGGGGGCGTGTCTTTTCCTGCGGGGCAGGTGGTGGGCGGAGACAGTAGCTGAAAGGAAACGTCCCTCTGAGTCGGTCCTGATTGGACGAATGGCGGCGAACTCTGACAGCACCTGATGGAGAGAATCTGAGAGAGAGCGGATCACTCTAAAGTCACATGTAGTGATGTCATACTGTGACGTCACTGTGATGTCATAGATCACAGGTCTCCCTCCTGACCATACAAGGGTCAATCAAGAGGATATATAACATTATATATTATATATTACAAACAACTATATATGATTTGATTTTATAAAACATATATAACTACACATGATTGTACTTCATAAAACATATATAACTACACATGATTGTACTTCATAAAACATATATAACTACACATGATTGCACTTATAAAATATAGATAACTACACATGATTATACTTCATAAAACATATACAACTACATATGATTGTACTTAGATATAAAAACTACACAACAGTAACAATAATAATATTGATAATAATAATAAAAGCAGTAATAAACATAATAGTAATGGTAGTAATAATAATAATAATAATAATGTAGCGTTGTAGGGGTGCATGTGGGTACTGGCGGGATGCCAGCTCACGTAGCCGAGCATGTCTGCGACTTTCGGACATTTTTTTCCTCCATAGAGCGTCGCTGGAAATTATGCTTTACAAACAACGCCATGTACATGTCATGTAAATCGGATAATGTTTGTCACATTTATTTATTATTATTTACTTACAAATGAGAGATTGCATAATAAATTCACAAATATACCTTCATAGATATGCATGTCAAATTTAACCAGTTCGGGGTGTAATAAAACTCCCAAAAAGACAATTAAATTGGCGCAAGAAGAATAATATTAAACATGACAGTTTCAATAGGGCTTTCGCTGGCCCGACGTTGTCGGTGTTCGGGCCCTGCTAATAATAATAATAATAATAATAGGGTTGTGTGCATGTGTGTGTATGTGTGTGTGTGTGCGTATGTGTGTGTGTCTGTGTGTGTGTGTGTGTGTGTCTGTGTGTGTGTGTGTGTGTGTGCGTATGTGTGTGTGTGTGTGTGTCTGTGTGTGTGTGTGCGTATGTGTGTGTGTGTGCGTATGTGTGTGTGTATGTGTGTGTGCGTATGTGTGTGTGTCTGTGTGTGTGTGTGTGTCTGTGTGTGTGTATGTGTGTTTGTGCGTATGTGTGTGTGTGTGCGTATGTGTGTGTGTGTGTCTGTGTGTGTGTGTGTGTGTGTGCGTATGTGTGTGTGTGTGCATATGTGTGTGTGTGTCTGTGTGTGTGTGTCTGTGTGTGTGTATGTGTGTGTGCGTATGTGTGTGTGTGTGTCTGTGTCTGTGTGTGTGTGTGTGTGTCTGTGTGTGTGTATGTGTGTTTGTGCGTATGTGTGTGTGTGTGCGTATGTGTGTGTGTGTGTCTGTGTGTGTGTCTGTGTGTGTGTGTGTGTGCGTATGTGTGTGTGTGTGCATATGTGTGTGTGTGTCTGTGTGTGTGTGTCTGTGTGTGTGTATGTGTGTGTGCGTATGTGTGTGTGTGTGTCTGTGTGTGTGTGTCTGTGTGTGTGTGTGTGTGTGTCTGTGTGTGTGTCTGTGTGTGTGTGTCTGTGTGTGTGTGTGGACAGTATCAGTACAAAGCAGAATATCTGCAGTGATTTAAAAACAGAGGCTGCTGTCTTTCTGTCTGAGGTCATTGAGATCAAAGGTCAGACACACACACACCCACACACACAAACACACACACACGCAGGATGTGATGAAATATGATCTGAATCCTTCACATTCTTCAAAGGCCACAGACGCATAAACACAACGATTTATGGGAAAAGCGTGGAGAGGAGAGAAAAAGAAGAGTTTCCATCTGCTGCTGGAACCATTAGAATACAATATTGGGAACATTGGGAACACTGGGCACAGTGGGCACAGTAGGGACACTGGGAACACCTGAAAGTGGTTCCCCTTCACTGCAGAGGTCAGAAGTCAGAGGTCACGGCCTGGAGGACTGAAAAACCACAGAAGAAGAATAGTCAAAAGATAAGCTGAGTCAGTGCTCCTACAGCAGACCGGCAGCAGGGGGCGCTGTGGCTCGATGCTGACAGGACGCAGTGTCTCGTACCTGAGAGGAGCTCACTCTGAACCCTTTGTCTTCATAACAACTAGAACCCTTTGTCTTCATCACAACTAGAACCCTTTGGCTTCATCACAACTAGAACCCTTTGTCTTCAGCACAACTAGAACCCTTTGTCTTCATAACAACTAGAACCCTTTGTCTTCAGCACAACTAGAACCCTTTGTCTTCATAACAACTAGAACCCTTTGTATTCATCACAACTAGAACCCTTTGTCTTCAGCACAACTAGAACCCTTTGTCTTCAGTACAACTAGAACCCTTTGATTCATAACAACTATAACCCTTTGTATTCATCACAACTAGAACCCTTTGTCTTCAGCACAACTAGAACCCTTTGTCTTCATCACAACCAGAAACCTTTGTATTCATCACAACTGGAACCCTTTGTCTTCATCACAACTAGAACCCTTTGTCTTCATCACAACTAGAACCATTTGCCTTCAGCACAACTAGAACCCTTTGTATTCATCACAACTAGAACCCTTTGTATTCATCACAGCTAGAATGTGTTGTCTTCATTACAACTAGAACCCTTTGTTTTCAGCAAAACTAGAACCCTTTGTATTCATCACAGCTAGAATATGTTGTCTTCATCACAACTAGAACCCTTTGACTTCAGCACAACTAGAACTATTTGTAATCATCACAATGAGAACCCTTTGTCTTAAGCACAACTAGAACCCTTTGTCTTCATAACAACTAGAACCCTTTGTATTCATCACAACTAGAACCCTTTGACTTCAGCACAACTAGAACTATGTGTATTCATCAAAATGAGAACCCTTTGTCTTAAGCACAACTAAAACCCTTTGTATTCATCACAACTAGAACCCTTTGTATTCATCACAGCTAGAATATGTTGTCTTCATCACAACTAGAACCCTTTGTCTTCATCACAACTAGAACCCTTTGTCTTCAGCACAACCAGAACCCTTTGTCTTCAGCACAACTAGAACCCTTTGTATTCATCACAACTAGAATCCTTTGTCTTCAGCACAACTAGAACCCTTTGTATTCATCACAACTAGAACCCTTTGTATTCATAACAACTAGAATTTGTTGTCTTCATCACAACTAGAACCCTTTTTCTTCAGCACAACTAGAACTACGTGTATTCATCACAATGAGAACCCTTTGTCTTCATCACAACCAGAACCCTTTGTCTTCAGCAAAACTAGAACCCTTTGTCTTCATCACAGCTAGAATATTTTGTCTTCATCACAACTAGAACCCTTTGTCTTCATAACAACTAGAACCCTTTGTCTTCATAACAACTAGAACCCTTTGTATTCATCACAACTAGAACCCTTTGTCTTCAGCACAACTAGAACCCTTTGTCTTCAGTACAACTAGAACCCTTTGTCTTCAGCACAACTAGAACCCTTTGTCTTCATCACAACTAGAACCATTTGTCTTCAGCACAACTAGAACCCTTTGTTGTCAGTACAACTAGAACCCTTTGTCTTCAGTACAACTAGAACCCTTTGTCTTCATCACAACCAGACGCCGTTGTCTTCAGCACAACTAGAACTATTTGTATTCATCACAATGAGAACCCTGTCTTAAACACAACTAAAACCCTTTGTATTCATCACAACTAGAACCCTTTGTATTCATCACAGCTAGAATATGTTGTCTTCATCACAACTAGAACCCTTTGTATTCATCACAACTAGAACCCTTTGTCTTCAGTACAACTAGAACCCTTTGTATTCATCACAACTAGAATCCTTTGTCTTCAGCACAACCAGAACCCTTTGTCTTCAGCACAACTAGAACCCTTTGTTTTCATCACAACTAGAACCCTTTGTCTTCAGCACAATTAGAACCCTTTGTATTCATCACAACTAGAACCCCTTTGTATTCATCACAGCTAGAATATGTTGTCTTCATCACAACTAGATCATTTTGTCTTCAGCACAACTAGAACCCTTTGTCTTCATCACAACCAGAACCCTTTGTTTTCAGCAAAACTAGAACCCTTTGTATTCATCACAGCTAGAATATGTTGTCTTCATCACAACTAGAACTCTTTGACTTCAGCACAACTAGAACTATTTGTATTCATCACAATGAGAACCCTTTGTCTTAAGCACAACTAAAACCCTTTGTATTCATCACAACTAAAACCCTTTGTATTCATCACAACTAGAACCCTTTGTAGTCATCATAGCTAGAATATGTTGTCTTCATCACAACTAAAACCCTTTGTCTTCAGCACAACTAGAACCCTTTGTCTTCATCACAACTAGAACACTTTGTCTTCATCACAACTAGAACCCCTTGTCTTCATCACAACTAGAACCCTTTGTCTTCATCTCAACTAGAACCCGTTGTCTTCATCACAACTAGAACCCCTTGTCTTCATCACAACTAGAACCCTTTGTCTTCATCTCAACTAGAACCCGTTGTCTTCATCTCAACTAGAACCCGTTGTATTCATCACAGCTAGAATATGTTGTCTTTTTCAGAACTAGAACCCTTTGTCTTCATCACAACTAGAACCCTTTGTCTTCATAACAACTAGAACCCTTTGACTTCATCACAACTAGAACCCTCCGGCATTGTCTTGGCATAAGTACACACCGATTCCACATTAACGTTAGTGACCACCAGTGTGTTTCTTAGCGGGTGTGTCCCCGAGTGGGGAAAATCGGTTCGAAACGTGAGGTTGGTTGTGCTCAGTGGGCTTCTGTTTGGATTTTTTATTCCTTCGTTCAGTTACCCAGCCATCTGGCTGTGCGGGGGCAGCTAGCAGAAGCTACGTCTGGTTGGTCCGCACCGACTATGTTCGCGGGCGGGCTAACTAACGAAGCTAACATCTGAGCTTTGATGGTGCGGAGCCGTGCATCTAACCCACTTAGAACTGCCTCCAACCAGCAAATGAACTACACTTGTTGCATGTACCGTTATCATTAAGGGAGGCAGAGGAATAGCTCTACATGAGACACTCTGAGCAAGAGGGAGAAGGGGGAGACATCGAGAGATGCTAAACTTGTACAGTGGCTAATGTTCAAGTAAACAATGTGAAAATAAGACTGTAAAATGTTAGCGATAAGTCACTAAAAGAAGGAGAGATCTGAGTGTTTAAATACTCAGATCTAAATGATATCACACAATAAGCTCGGTTTAGCTGGAGCGGAGAAAAATACGCTATCATCAAGTAGATGCGCTAGCAACCGGAAGTGATGCAATACGCTCACCAGAAGAGAGAGATGATGCGTTCAAATGCACGAGCAGCCGTGTGATGAAGGCAAAAGGTTCTAGTTGTTATGAAGACAAAGGGTTCTAGTTGTGATTAATACAAATGGTTCTAGTTGTGATGAAGACAAAGGGTTCTAGTTGTGATGAATACAAATGGTTCTAGTTGTGATGAAGACAACAAGTTTGAGCTGTGATGAAGAGAAAGGGTTCTAGTTGTCATGAAGACAAATGGTTCTAAATGTGATGAAGACAATGGGTTATAGTTGTGATGAAGACAAAGGGTTCTAGTTGTTATTAAGACAATGTTTTCTAGTTCTTCATAAGTGTAACAGTTCAGCTCCACACCTTCCTTCTCTTAGTAGTGTTTTTTATTATGTCTGCCTGTTTACTAACTCTCATGTCATTCCAGATCCTACTTCACACTAGGGCCATATCTCTTGTACCTGGCTAACGTGGTTAGCGGGATAATTTTCAGGATGAGATTACACAAGTCAGGGTTTTCGGTTACTTAAAAAAAAGTTTGGCCTTGTGGTACATTGTTGTACAGTGTGGTACAGTGTGGTACATTGTTCTATAGTGTCGGCGATGCGTAACATCGGGAAAGCCGCTTTATGCCGTGGTGTTCGTAAAGTTTATTTAGCGCTTATAAGACTCATGGATGTGTTCATTACGTTCCCTGGCCATGTCCGAGTAAATGCAATAAAGGTTATATATGGTCATCTCCACATACATGAATATACACATAGGCTACTGTATATATTATCTACTTGTTCTGAGTTGAGATAGTTATTTTAGATCTCATTGGATGATGCATGCCATTAAGCCGACTGCCAGTAGGCACATTTAAAGAATGAGGCATTTTCCCAACACTGACTGCGTTCACACCAAAAGCGATTGCGAGTAGATTCCATGAAAGTCAATGCACAGACGAATGGATGCGAATAAAGAGGATTTTCATCCACTTATCTAGACATAGTTGGTGAAAGTCACTGAGCTGTGTGAGACTACGGGTGATGTTATGTATAAATATATATATATGATATTAATGTTATGAACCCAAACACGAGGGCATTAGATGTTCCGATGTTTGTGGGATTTCCACAACAAGTATAATTGTTGCTCTATTGTTGCTCGTCAGCGGAGAACAAAGAGTCTCTTCCTTTGAGTTTATTTGCCTTTGTGCTGTTAGTAAATCATGGTGTGATCGACGCTTCCCCCTTTTGAAGTCGGACGGGCACGCGCAACTATCCTGTGAACTGACGTCTGGTTCACATTAACGAGATGGTTTGAGGGCGCGTCATTCTTTGAGAAACCGGGATAGCCTGATGTCAATCATCGTGTTAATTTAAGCTGGCTAATAGGACATTTGATCATACAAGAAAATAGGGCCCTGATCATCTCTCATTCCTTTCACCTGGTCCTCAGGCCCGTCTCACCTGCAGCCCATTCCCTCGTTAGTCCCTCATTACTTAGGTCCCCTCACTTGCGCTTGTCCTCTGCCAGATTTACTTGTGTTTTTCCGACCAAGCTCTCCAGCGTTCTGTAGTGTGTTTCCCTGTTTGTGTCTGTTCTGTTCCTGCCGCTACTCCAGTAATTATTTGTTATCTCGTGAGTCGTGCTTTGGGTCCCTGGTTATCGCCGTGACATTACAATCTGGCCAGTCATGGACCCAGCACACCCTCCTGCAGCAAGCTTGTTCTAGAGTCCCTGTGCCGTCTCCTGCCTCTTAGCCTCACCGCTGCCTGCGCCAACACACAAGCCTCGGGTGGCAACCCCGGAGCACTACACTGGAGAACCTGAGGGCTGCAACCCATTCATCACAAACTGCTCTATCCTGTTCTCCTTACAGCTCCACACCTCGGAAGAGGCTAAGGTAGCCTTCACCATCAACCACCTGACTGGCAGAGCGCAACTGCGGGGCACTGCCGAATGGGAGAGACGTACGCCAGCCTGCTCTTCGTTCCTGCTGTTTTCTGCAGAGCTTTGCAAGTTGTTCGGGGCGGTCTCCAGGGGTCCAGATCCAAGCGGGGGACTGGTGGAACTGTGGACCGGACAGTTGCGGATTATGCCCTGGAGTTCCGTACGAGAGCACAGCCCAGTGTGACGTGTTCTTGACTGGACTAGCTGATTATGTAAAGGATGAACTGATCTCTTTTAATTTGTTTGCCAACTTGGATGTCTGACTTCCCGTAGTGGACAGACGCAGCCAGGCAAGGCGACAGGAGCGACGCAGGGGGGAGACAGATCGGTGCGTTTTCACCCGGCGTCAAGCTTCTCCAGGAGCTACCAGCATCACCCCGGCCCTCAACCAGGGGAGGTTTAACCCATGGAGGTAAGCCGCACCAGTCTCACCCGGGAGGAGCGGGAGCACCGTTGCCGGGGAGGTCTTTCCCTGTACTGTGGCCAGGCTGGTCACTTCATATCCCGGTCCCCGTCGCCCTAACCCCCACATTGACTCCACCACAGGAGCCATCCTGTGGTGGAGTGCATCCTGTCACCTAATCTGCCTGAAACGGGCTGCTGCACCTCAGCAGTCAACTTGCCCCAGCTCTGAGTTGGACCTGTCAGGAATGCCTACGGAATACCATGACTATCGGGAGGTATTCACCACCCCACCAGTGGCCGCCTGTATTCCTTAGCTGCACCAGATCAGCGTGTCTCCTTGTATCTACTCTGATGTTGAAGGTTAGCGTGTGTTCTTAGCTTTACATACTAGAACTGGGCAGTGATGCAAGTGCTTTGATTTATTCAGTTTTTAAAGTTAATATTCGTAACTTTTCTTTTGTGTCCAAGCACCCTAAAATAAGAATGGTTCAGCTAAAGTGTCTATCGAGGCATTAAACCCCCCATACCATCCATTTAATGCGTGTTTCCTTAACCCGGTTGGCCTGAGACCAGCTGGTGTATCACAAGTTCAGATGAAGAACTTAAAGTAGAAATGTGGTTTCTAATGCAGCACTCCTTCAGTCCTGTGGAGAGTTTATGGATTTTGATCTGCTGTGGTTCTGTACCAATAACACGTGTCGTCTGCGTACATTCAGATTATTACTACTACCTACAGTAGTAACAGTATACCAGATGCATAGTAGTACATATGTAGAATTAGTGACAGTACATGTACAGTTAGTAGTAGCAGCAGTAACCCTAACCGCAGTAGTAGTACTACCAGTAGGAGAAGTTGTTGTAGCAGTAGTAACAGCACTACCAGTAGTAACAGTGGTAGAAGTGTTGTCAGTAATGTAATAAACAGTAGTACTAAACATTCTAGTAATATAAGTACCACTATACATGGTAGCAGTGCTAGAAGTAATATGAGTTGCAGCAGCAGTCTCACCTGTGTTGTCAGTGATGTAATTCTAACAGAAACAGTATTGTACTGTCTTGAAGTAGTCTAGTACTAGTAGTACAAGTAGTATCAGTTGCAGTCTCACCTGTGTTGTCAGAGATGTAAACTGAGTGTAAACAGTCGATCGGCAGCAGAAAGACGATAATCAATAATCCATAATTAAAGTGGTCCATCCTGTGAGAGAAAGACGGGCTGAGGGACAGACGCAGAGAGGCTGAGAAACTCAGAGACAAACTAACAGAGCGGCAGACTGAACACTGACTCCTCTACTGTCTCATTATCTCCTCCCCTCAGCTCTGTCTGTGTCCCTCCCCCCCCTCAGCTCTGTCTGTCTGTGTCCCTCCTCCCCCTCAGCTCTGTGTCTGTGTCCCTCCCCCCCCCCCCTCAGCTCTGTCTGTCTGTGTCCCTCCCCCCCCTCAGCTCTGTGTCTGTGTCCCTCCCCCCCTCAGCTCTGTGTCTGTGTCCCTCCCCCCCCTCAGCTCTGTCTGTCTGTGTCCCTCCTCCCTCAGATCTGTGTCTGTGTCCCTCCTCCCCCTCAGCTGTCTGTCTGTGTCCCTCCCCCCCCCCCTCAGCTGTCTGTCTGTGTCCCTCCTCCCCCTCAGCTCTGTGTCTGTGTCCCTCCTCCCTCAGATCTGTGTCTGTGTCCCTCCTCCCCCTCCGCTGTCTGTCTGTGTCCCTCCCCCCCCCCCCTCAGCTGTCTGTCTGTGTCCCTCCTCCCCCTCAGCTCTGTGTCTGTGTCCCTCCTCCCTCAGATCTGTGTCTGTGTCCCTCCTCCCCCTCAGCTGTCTGTCTGTGTCCCTCCCCCCCCCCCCTCAGCTGTCTGTCTGTGTCCCTCCTCTCCCTCAGCTCAATCTCTTCTCTGCAGCAGCAGTACAACAGTAGATATTACAGGACTATTTCTACAGGAATACTGTTGAGTCAGTTGTCGGTGTTATTGGGGCTCATGGGGGAAAGTGGTCGTCCCGTCACCACAAGGTACCCGGTTCCATCCCATAGTTCATGTCCTTGAGCAAGGCACTGAACCCCCGGGTGCTTCACTGCAGCCCACTGCTCCTTAATAACTAAGGATGGGTCAATGCAGACAAGAATGTACCCACTGGGATCAATAAAGTGTACATTTCTTTCTTTTATTTTTCCTATCCACTAGATGGAAGCATTGAGCTGATATTAAATGTTATATTAATTTCTCCCTGTCTGTGTTCCTTATCCACGTAGCTGTGGAAACCCTGCTGAAGGCTTTACTAGCAGTAGTAAGTAAACTTACCAGTAACAGATGTTCTTTAGTTCAGTAGACGTTCTAACTAAACTCTGTTCTCTACATGTAGAACGTGTCTTTACTAACGGATGTTCTTTAGTTCAGTAGACGTTCTAACTAAACTCTGTTCTCTACATGTGTGAATAAAGAACGTGTCATAGGAGTCTTTCGTTGGAGTCTTCGTGTGTGAGAACTTGTAGATACTATTGGCCTCGGACTCATTCACACAGATACTGGAATCCCTCCTGTTATCTTTCCCACCCGCTCCACACAGACCCAGCACCTCGTCACAGGGGCCTCTGGAACTGCCAGTCAGCTAACCGCAAGTCAGACTTCATTTCTGGCTTCGCTATCAAGCAATCGCTGGACTTCCTGGCTCTCACTGAGACTTGGATCACACCAGACAACACATCAACCCCTGCTGCTCTCCTTCTCCTTCAGCCACACATCCAGACCCTCTGCTCGGGGTGGTGGTTCAGGTTTATTCATCTCACCCAAATGGTGTTTTTCTTTCTGCCTGCTTCCACTTTTTACCCGACTGTCTTTTGAGTTTCATGCAGTGACGGTTACTCATCCGGTTCATCTAACCATTGTTGTTCTCTACCGTCCTCCTGGTTCCTTGGGAGACTTCTTGGAAGAACTAGACGTCCTCCTATCAAACTTCCAGAAAACGCCCCCTGCTCATCCTTCTGGGTGACTTTAACATCCAGACAGAAGTCATGTGACCTGCTACTCTTCCTGTCTTCCTTTGCTCTCTCTCAGTCCTTCCCCTCCTACTCACAAGCTGGACACCACCTTGACTATATGTTCACCAGAAACTGCTCTACATCTAACCTCACTGTAACTCCACTTCCTGTCTCTGACCACTTCTTCATCTCTTACACTCTCCCACTCTTTGGAACTGACAACCCTCCAACAACGGACTCTGCACCTGTCTGTCGCAACATCTGCACCCTCCTCTCTCCCTCTCTCCCTCTCTCTCCCTCTTCCCTCTCTCCCTCTCCCCTCTCCCTCTCCGGTGCATGCTGGGAGTTTGCATGTGTGAGTGAGTTGCTGAGTGAGTGGATCTTTTTTGAATTGTTTATTTACCTTCGTTATGTATATTAATTTGGTTTATTGGTTGGGTTTCACCGTAGTTTGGGTTGTTAGTTGTGTATTTTTGGGGTAGTTTGTGGGTTTTCTTTGGGTGTTTGTTTCCTCCTGCCGGTGTCTCGCCGGTCGGCGTCAGACGCCATGGTGAATGGAGACACGTTGTCCCACCTCACGAGGAAGCACGGCATTAAGATCGCGGCCGCTTTCTCGTGCAGCGTGGAGGACATCGGGATGGCTGTGGGGGCGAGGGTCGGCACAGCAGCATTAAGTCGGCTTGCGCGCATGAACGGCGCCGTGGTCATCTTCCTGGACCAGGTGGAGAAGGTGAACCGTGTGGTGGAGGCGGGCCTCACGGTGAACGATTTGTTTGTCCAGGTGTTTCCGTTAGTGCAACCGGCTACTAGAGTCCTTGTATCTAATGTCCCTCCGTTCATCACCGACGAGTTCCTCAGCAGAGAGCTCTCCAGACACGGGAAGGTGGTTTCCCCGATCAGGAAGATCTTGTCTGGGTGTAAAGATCAGTTGCTGCCGCGGCGCAGGGTAGATGCTGCTGTGCCTGAGCTGAGTGTGAGTGAGGTGAGGGTGATGGTGGTGGTAATAATGGTGAGGGTGATGGTGGTAATAATGGTGGTGGTGGTAATGATGGTGAGGGTGTCCAGAGCAGCAGGGGGGAGGCTTTGGTTAAGGTGGGAAATGGTGAGGATGGAGGAGAAGAAAAGGAAATGGGGGGTAATGGTGCTGGGGAGAAGCCCGTGGAGGTAGCACAGCAGGTGGGTGGGGAAGTAGAGGCGGAGGAGGAAAGTGTAGGTGGGTGGGCTGAGCTGGTGGAAGAAGCGAGATGGAAGTTGGGGATTTTTAAAGTTGTCTCAAAGAGGAAGAAGCGGGCCCAGAGGGCAGGCAGTGGCACCAAGGTCAGCAAGGTGGGGGAGGCCAAGGAGACGGGTCGGGGGCAGAGGTCAGACAGCAGTGACGAGGAGGTGTCTGACAGCAGCAACGCTCCTGTGGTTTTAACCAGAAGTTAACAACAAAAAATGTACACGGCTCAGCCAGACACCACATGAGCCGGAGGGAGGAGTCCGGCTTCACTGAGCAGGAGGGTTTTAGATTGAGAAAATTTCGACAAAAATAAAAGAAATGATGGATGAGGGTGATGCCGAAAGCTCCAATGTGTGTTTAAATTAATTTTTTTGTTTGTGTTTTAAACATTTTTCTTTAATGGACACTTTCAGAGTTGGAACTTTAAATGTTAATGGAGCCAGGGATGTTAGGAAGAGAACATCTATTTATAAATTTAAAAAGATGAAAGGTATTGATGTTCTCTTCCTACAAGAGACCCACAGCGACAGCACCAACGAGGCTGACTGGAGGAGGGAGTGGGAAGGGGAAGTCCTCCTGAGTCACCACACAAACCTCAGTGGAGGAGTGGGCTTCCTCTTCTCCAGGTCTTTTATCCCGGTTTCACTGGAGGTCAAACACATCATAGAGGGGAGGTTGTTTTTAGTTAAAGCCACGGTTCGACCTTTTTTACTGTTCTTTTTATCAATGTGTATGCTCCAGCAACCGGTGCAGAGAGGAAGCTGTTTTTACAAAAAGTTAATGATGTTTTAAATGGCTGTGCCTCGGAGGATTTTTTATTCTTGGGGGGGGATTTTAACTGTACGGAAGATGATTTTAAAGGACCGTAACCACACAGAGCCACATCCAGCTTCACAGCAGGTTCTGAGGAGGCTGGTCCATTCTCATGGCCTGGTGGATGTGTGTAGAAGGATGCATGCCGACTGCCGACAGTACACATGGTCCCACTTTAGGGAGGGGAGGATCTCCTCAGCCAGGTTAGCCCGTATTTATGTTTTTAAGCACCATTTTAATATTTTTAAAATGTGCAGTATTGTTCCTGCTGGTTTTACTGATCATTCTTTGCTTTTGTCATGTTTTTATTAGACACATTTACATAAGAGCGCGTATTGGCATTTTAATTCAGTTTTAACCTTTGATAATAATTTTAGAGAGGTTCTTATTTATTTCTGGGATGTTTTTAGCTGAGGAAGAGCGATTTTAGTAGTCTTAGGCAGTGGTGGGACCGTGGTAAGATTGAGATTAGGCTTCTTTGTCAGGAGCATACTTTCAACGTCACCTGAGACATCACCAGATCTATGAAGGACCTGGAGACAGATATAGTGGACCTAGAGAGTTTAAGTGAGTCCACAGGAGATCGAGGGCATATTGAAGTCCTCAAAGGAAAAAAGGTGGCTCTGGCTGACCTGTTTGATGTTAAAGTTCAGGGTGCACTGGTCAGGTCACGTTTCCAGACCATCACAGAGATGGACACTCCCTCTAGCTTTCTTCTTCGGCCTGGAGAGGAAGAGTGGGCACGAGGAGGGTAATCCACTCACTGTTAGGAGACGCAGGGCAGCCAGTTGTGGAACCAAGCCAGATCAGGAGGCGAGCTGTGGGCTTTTTACTCCTCCCTGCTATACCAGTGAGTACAGGGAGGAGGCAGTCATTAATGGAGGGGTTCTGTGTGGAGCTGCCTCAGGTCTCTGAGGAGACCAACGAGGAGCTTGACAGGCCCATAAGCATACAAGAGCTGAAGGCCGCCTTGCAGGGCATGCAGGGACGGCGTGCTCCCAGCCTTGATGGCCTCCACTGCCGAATTCTATAAGACCTTCTGGGACATATTTGCGAGGGACATCTTGGATGTTTTTAATGAGTCTGGCCTCTGGTTCCATGCCGATGTCCTGCCGGAGAGCAGTGATCACACTCCTGCCAAAAAAAGGAAACCTGCAGGACATCGGAAACTGGCGTCCTGTGTCTCTGCTGTGTGTGGATTACAAGCTTCTGTCCAAGGTCTTCGCCTACAGGCTGAGGGAAGCTATTAGAGCAGGTCATCCATCGGGACCAGACCTATTGTGTACCCGGCAGGCCCATGGTAGACAATGTCTACCTCATTCGGGATGTTTTGGAGGTCTCCAGCTCATTGGGTATTAACACTGGTCTGATTTCTCTAGATCAGGAAAAGGCTTTTGACCGCGTGAACACAGCTTCCTCTGGAAAGTCCTGGGGAAGTTTGGGTTCAGCGCTGGCTTCATAGCTAAGATCAAGGTGTTGTACAATGAGGTTGAGAGTGTGCTGACGATAAACGGCAGTCTGTGTGCTCCTTTAGAGTGGGTTAGAGGGGTCAGGCAGGGTGTGCTCTGTCCGGGATGCTCTATGCACTCTCCCTGGAGCCCCTCCTCATCAAGATACGCTCTAGCCTGCAAGGACTGGTTTTAATGAGGAAAATGATTTTATCGGCTTATGCCGACGATATTGTTTTTATTAAGGACCAGAGGGACGCAGACCTTTTAACTAACATTGTAGAGGGTTTTAGCAGGACATCGGCAGCGAGGGTGAACTGGAAGAAAAGTGAGGCCCTCGCTGTCGGTGAATGGTGTGGCGGCCCTCTCCCAGTCCTTCCCCAGAAACTAGTGTGGAGGAAGGACGGTTTCTAAATATCTTGGGATATATCTCGGACAGGAAAATGTGGTCCAAAAGAATTGGGAGGGCGTCACAGAAAGATTGAGGGAAAACTTTCAAGTGAAGTGGCTTGCTCCCTCAGATGTCTTTTAAAGGTAGAGCACTGGTTTTAAATAATCTTATAGCATCCCAGCTGTGCACCGCCTAACATGCCTAGACCCTCCCTCAGGCTTTCTAGCCCACATCCAAAAAAAATGGTGGATTTTCTTTGGGAGGGTCTACATGGGTGCCACAAGGGGTTGCTGTTTTTAGCCAGAGAGGAGGGGGGACAGGGCCTTGTCCACCTGGCCAGCCGGACAGCCACTTTTAGAATTCAGTTTGTTAAAAAATACCTGACTAGTCCGGAGTTTTAGTGTGGCGAGATGTGGCCAGCTGCATCCTCAGACGTTGCTAACAACCTGGGGCTGGATACTGCTCTGTTTTTAATGGATTCTAGCATTTTAAAGTTAAGTGGGTTGCCTCCGTTTTATCAGGGTGTTTTTTAAGTCTCGGGCCCTTTTCACTCGTGAAAGATGCCCACAGTTTAACTCTCTGTACTGGTTGTTGAGAGAAACCGTTTGATTCACAGGGCCAAGCTGGACATCAGCAGCAGCATCACCCCTGGACTGACGGGGGCGCTTGCTGAGGTCGCGGACCCTGTGCCTGCAGCAGCTAGTGGATGCAGTGGGGCCGACGCTGAGCGACCCCCCCCCCGGCCCTGGCGCTCTGCTGGGTCTGCATTCCGTCCGGGTGGCGAGGAGGCTCCTAGAGCTGTGGACGGCAGAGGCTGACCGGGAAGGAGAGGAGCATCCTCATGGACTACAGCCAAGGAGAAGTCGAGCCGGACCCTGCAGACCCTTTCCCCGAGATCTCCCTGAGCCCGATGCTGGGGGAACTCACCGGCCCCCCCCCCCAGGCCCCCTGCTTGCTACGACGTTGTCCAGAAGCAATGACATTACACAGAGCGGACAAGAAGACTGTATTTCAACTGTGTCAAGAGCACAAACAGGTCCGGACTGTGCAACAGGCCTCCCACTGTTGTGGTCAGAGGAGGACTTGGACATTGCGGACCTGGCCCACAGTGGAGGATTTTATATAAACCTCCCCTCAAGAAACGAACGTTCCGACCTCCAGTTGAGGATTTTACACGGTGCTGTCGCCCTGCAATGCTTTTATCTCTGTCTTAATCCCGCAGTCCTGATCCGGTGCCCCCTTCTGTGACCTTCGTGAGACTATTTACCATGTTTTTTACTGAGTGCAAGAGACTTTCAGGTTTCTTCACTCTACTCTGTCTTCCTCTCTGATTCTCTCTGTCCTCTAGGACCCAAAAGGTCCTCAAGTCCTCTCCGG